>NC_059158.1:104660018-104922518 GCF_019923935.1 Bubalus bubalis
TTATACTTTTTATATTTGAGATTTTGAAATATCTTAAATGTCTGGTAGGGTTAGTGTCTATCTCCAGTTGATCCTCACCTCCCTTCCCCTGCACAAGTCCTGTGTTTTCTTGGCTATTGATTTTTCATTCTTTATCTATGAAAGTTAGAGTCCATTTGTCTAGTTTAAAATAAACAAAAACAGCCTTTTTAATTGTGATCAAGATAAACTCAAAGAGAATTGATGTCTTGTTTCCTATCTAAGGTGTTGGTACAGTTTACCATTCATACAAATCATCCTTGAGTACCTTCAGTAATACTTCAACGTTTTCCTCATAGAGGTTTTACATGTTTTTTAACTTTATTCCTTGGAAATTTTATTAATGTATGTATGTTTTGCTATTTATGCAGTATTTTCTTTTAATACTTATATGCATTTATATATATTATAATAATTTTATAAACATTAATTTTGTACTCTGTAAGGTTACTAAATTCTCTAGTTGTAGTAGTCTTGAACTTTCTAATCTTATCCACAAATATTGATAAATTTATCTGCTTTCCAGTTCTTTTATACCTTTCATTTTTTTTTGGTCTAATTTTATTGATGAGTTCCTATACACAGTGCTAAATAATAGTGACAATAATGAATATTTTGTCTTGCTGCTGACTCTAATGTTTCTTCTTAAGTATGATGCTGGCTTTTAAGTTGAAATGAACATATTATAGTAAAAAAGAATCATGGATTCTCATTTTAAGAACCAAAATTTTATTGAATTTTAAAAATAATAGTTAAATTTGGTTAAATGCCTACTCATGTTTATGTGATTTTTTTTCTTTTTAAAGTACTAAAATGATGGATCTTATTGATTTACTAATACTGAACCATGTCTGTATGTTTGGAAAGAGAATAACTTGTTCATGATGTTTTATTCTGTTTTCAGTTCTTGCTAGATTACTTTACTAATACTTTATTCCAGATTTTGGCATCTGTTTTTAAGTGAGATTCACCCATTTTTGCTATGCCCACTTCATAAAAATAAAATAATTTGGGAGTTCCTCCACTCCCTATTTAACTTCCCAGGTGGCTCAGTGTTAAAGAATCCACCTGCCGATGTAGGAGACACAGGAAATACAGGTTGGATCCCTTGGTTGGGAAGATTCTCGCAGAGTAGGAAATGGCAACCCACTCCATTATTCTTGTCTGAAGAATCCCATGGATGGAGGAGGTTGGAGGGCCACAGTTCATGGGGTCCCAAAGAGTCAGGCATGACTGAGCAAGTGAGCATGCACACCATCTCTTGTTAATACTAGTTTTAAAAGAAATGGACTTATCTAACCTTTATAATTTTGATAGAATTCCTCTGTGAAACCATATGAGATTAGTGCCTTATTTTGAGGTGGGGTGGTGGTGGTGATTGTTGGTTATTGTTTAGTCAACAAGTCATGTCTGACTCTTTTGTGACCCTGCCAGGTTCTTCTGTCCATGGGACTTCCCAGGCAAGAATACTGGAGTGGGTCTCCATTTCCTTCTCCAAGTGATCTTCTTGACCCAGGGATTGAACATGGATCTCTTTCATTGCAGGCATATTCTTTACTACTGAGCCACCGAGGAAGCCTGGTGGTGGTGATAGTGGTGGATTTTGTGGAGGAGCAACTTCCTCTGTTTCTTTTATGGAAATCTGTTTTTGTGTGTGTGTCTGTTTTGTTTTTTCAGATTCTCTATAGTTGATCCTTGAACAACATACATATGCAAGTCCACTTGTATGAGGATATTTTTCAGTAGTAAATTCTATAGTACGACATGGTTCTTGTTTGTTTGAATCTGAGGATGTAGAAAAACCTCAGATATGGAGGTTCAACTATACACAGTGCTCAACTGTACTTTCTCTGAAGTATTTAAAAAAAAAGAAAAAAGTTCTCCCTATAGAATCGTATGTGTGTGTAGTTCCTTTGATGTTCAGGAAGGTTTACATTTTTTCTCTATTGTCTTCCTTCATAGTTATACTTTTATATAGTACCCTGAATTCTCTAACTCTTGAGACAGTACCTATTTGTTATTTTTAATGAATAATGATAAAATTAATGTGTCTCCACTTTCTTGTCTGGGCTTTCCTTGTGGCTTAGCTGGTAAAGAATCTGCTTGCAATGTGGGAGACCTGGGTTTGATCCCTGGGTTGGGAAGATCCCCTGAAGAAGGGAAGGGCTACCTATTCCAGGATTCTGGCCTGGAGAATTCCAGGATTCTGGCCTGGAGAATTCCATGGACTATAGTCCATGGAGTTGCAAAGAGTCAGACATTACTGAGCGACTTTCACTTCACTCACTTTCTTGTCCATTGTTTTTTCTCTACCATCTGATTTTGAAATTATTATTATTTTTTTTACCAATATGCTTATGAATATACTTCTAATGTTTGATTTATAAGCTTTCATTAGTATCTGAACACTAATAGGTATTATGGTTAAGGCAAGAGGTGAATCTGCTCTTGCACCCAAATTTAATTTTCTTCCTACAGTTGCATTTTGTCTACATGGTCAGAGTAAATAACCTTTCATATTCTATTTTGCCACCTCAGTTCCCACATTGGTTTTGGTTTTAGTTCTGTGGTTAAATGTATTTATTGGAGGACTTCTGCTTTCATCCAATATGAAAAAACAGTAATGAGATTTACTTTTCCATCTGAAACAAAAAATGGACAAAATATATATGAAACCATTTAAGACACTGGACATCAATCAACAAAGGACAATGACCCCTGAGAGAGAGCAAAGAAATGAGGTGAGCTTTATGATTACCCAAACTGTTTTGCCTTGGGAGAGTTTCTAAACCCAGATACAAGGAGGAGGAATCCAGGGAGATACTGGTAGGACTACTGGCATTGAGCTAGAGATAAGAATCTGGATAGATTTAACAAAAGTAAAAATGCTGGAATAGACAGAGCTGTTCAAAGAGAGAATCCTGGAGCTCTGTAGAGGGTCCCAGTTGATCATTCATCTGAGTGCAAATTGGCACATGCATGGGAATGTTAGGAATCTCTCAAGGCCAAAGCAAGAACCATCTGAGGAAACTACAAAGAATGATGCCTGTTACTCACAAAAGGTCAGAAATAGTGCCCATTTTCAACAACCAAACTGGAGAACCTCCTAATTCTGTCAGGGCTGTGGTCTTGACTGAGGCTCACCTGGGAAAGGATCCATTTCCAAACTCACCTGGTGGTTGGTAGTATTCACTGTCTGTGAGCTTTTGGAATAAGGGTTTTTGTTTCTTGCTTGCTATTTCCCAGAGACCACCCTCATTCTCTTGCCATGTGGACTGTTCTCACATGGCTGCTTATATCCTCACAACCAGAAAGGGACAGTCTTCTTGAAAGGAAAGATGATACAATCTTATGTAGTATAAGCACATATATTTGGTCACCTTCTGTTGTTTAGAAGCAAGTAGCTTGTCCTACTTGCAGTCAAAGGGAGGGATTACATAAGGCATGAGTACAAGGAGGTGGATCATGGGGGCCACTTTAGAGTCTGTTGTCTACAGTAGTGTTGAGGAGAATATCTTAAAAGCATCTGGATTAAAAAAAAAAACCAATATGAAGTTATGTAGATTTCTCATTGGAAACATCTTAAGGAGAAGACAGGGGAGCAACATCTTCCAAGCAGTGAAAAAAAACCAGAAACTGTTAATCCAGAATTCAATACCCAGTGGAAATATCACTCAAAAAACAAAGGTAATAGAGGTGTTCAAAATAAAACAAGTAAATCATGGAGATGTACAGCATCATGACTGTAGTTGGTCATACTGTATTATATGTTTGAAATTTTCTTAGAGAGTAGATCTTAAAAGATCTCCTCATAAGAAGAAAAAAAAATTGTAATTATGTGTGGTGATGGGTGTTAAGTAGACTTATTTTAGTGATCATTTTGTAGTCTATCAAATTATTATGTTGTATACCTGAATGTATACATTTTTAAGAAATATAAACAATTAAGATATCCAAAAGTAAAATAAGAGTTTTACTAAAACAGAATTAAGAAGGGAAAAAGAAGCAAGTAAGAAACTTCATTTGGTATCATTTAGGGCATTACCTTTGCCAGCACTACCTTCATTGAATTTTTGATTCCACCAGAGTCATAAATCTTAGGTGAGCAGTATATATCTATCTACTGTTTCCTCCAAATCTGGGGTGGTGTGTGCATATATTTCTGCATGCCTAATTTACTGGTAGGTGGTCATGATCAAGTCAAAGTACATATCTTAATTCTTTTGAGTAATTTTATTTTCCACTCTTTTCCTTATTAAGATAACTTTTCTCAGTAGCAATGAGTTTTCTAATTTGAGCTTCTAAACAAGTCCTTTAACTGGACAGTAACTTGAGTGTTTCATAATTAATTGAGAATAGTATTTAAACTATTTAAATTATAATTTAAATTATTAAAATAAAATGATTTTAATCAACTTACTTAAATTAATGTTTAGTATTGATTTTCAACCTTCTAAATACAACTATGGTTTAGTTTAAAAAATATTTTTATTTTTTAACTGAGAGTCTCAACTCTAGTTTCCTTAAGTTCTAGTAGGAAAAAAAATAGCATTTATGCTTTCTTTCTGATGACATTTTTTAAAATAAAGTTTCTGTAATCCTTAATCTTACACTGGGTATGTGAAAATACTTAAAAAACTCTGGGGACACATACAATTTTAAAGTATATTTTTAGACTCATTATTTTTAACTTTGTGTCAAAAATAGGTAGTTTTGGTTTTCAAAATGCCTATTGTAATGAAGATTTTATCTTGAAGAACATACTTTTTTTGTACTTTGCAAGAAATTGCAAGTTTCTGGTATCTGTGATCTGCTTTTTGTTCTAGTCTAATGGCTCTATTCCTCAAATTATTTGGTTTCCCACTTTATTAATTTTATTCTTGGATCTTTTGGAGGCCATCTTTACCATGGTGAATTCCAGTATTGTTCTAGTGATTTTTGTTGTTATTGTTCAGTTGCTAAGTTGTGTCCAAGTCTTTGAGACACCACAGGCTGCAACACGTCAGTCTTTCCTGTCCTTCACTAACTCTTGGAGTTTGTGCAAACTCATGTTCATTGAGTCGGTGATGCCATACAACCATCTCATCCTCTGTTGCCCACTTCTCCTCCTACCCTCAATCTTTCCCAGCATCAGAATCTTTTCCAGAGAGTTGGCTCTTTGCATCAGGTGGACAAAGTAGTAGAGTTTCAGCTTCAGCATCAGTTCTTCCAGTGAATATTCAGGACTGATTTCTTTTAGGATTGACTGGTTTGATTTCCTTGCAATCCAAGGGACTCTAAAGAGTCTTCTCCAGAACCACAATTCGAAAGCATCAGTTCTTCAGCACTCAGCCTTCTTTGTGACCCAACACTCAAATCTGTACATGACAACTGGAATAACCATCACTTTGAATATATGGATCTTTGTTGGCAAAGTGATGTCTCTTTTTAATATGCTCTCTAGGATTGTCATAGCTTTTCTCCCAAGAAGCAAGTGTCTTTTAATTTTGCGGCTGCAGTCACTGTCCTCAGTGATTTTGGAGCCCAAGAATAGAAGATCTATCACTGTCCACTTTTTCCTCATCTATTTGCCTTGTAGTGATGGGACCAGATGCCATGGTCTTACTATTTGAATGTTGAGTTTTAAGTCAGCTTTTTCACACTCCTCTTTCACCTTCATCAAAAGGCTCTTTAGTTCCTTTTCGCTTACTACCATTAGGGTGGTGTTATCTGAATATCTGAGATTATTGATATTTCTCCCAGCGTCTTGATTCCAGCTTGTGCTTTATCCAGCCTGGCATTTCATAATGTACTCTGCAATCAAGTTAAGTAAGCAGGGTGACAATATGTAGCCTTGACATACTCCTTTCCCAGTTTTGAGCTAGTTAAGTTTTTCCATGTCCAGTTCTAACTGTTCCTTCTTGACCTGCATACAGGTTTATCAGGAGACAGGTTAGGTGATTTGTTATTTTCATCTCTTTATGAATTTTTTCACAGTTTGTTGTGATCCACACAGTCAAAGGCTTTCACATAGTCAATGAAGCAGAAGTAGATGTTTTTCTGGAATTCCCTTGTTTTCTCTATGATCCAGTGGATGCTGGCAATTTGATCTCTGGTTCTTTGCCTTTTCTAAATCCAGCTTGTACATCTGGAAGTTCTCAGTTCACATATTGCTGAAGCCTAGTTTGAAAGATTTTGAGCATTACCTTGCTAGCATGTGAAATAAGTGCAGTTGTGCAGTAGTTTGAACATTCTTTGGCATTGTCCTTCTTCGGGAAGTGGTTTTAAGTCTCTGTGATTTGTACTATCTTGATATGTGTTATAGGAAACATTTTGCTAAAAATATTTAACCCAAATATGATATGTTCAGCACTGTTTTAATTGACTGCCTATCAACCCAAAGAATATTATTGACTTACTCCCTAAAAATACCAGTTTTCTGCATAATTGATATATAAAGATTTTCATTTGCAGTAATCAGAATTTGGGCTCCATTATTTTGACACTGGTAGGATTGAGAAGGTTAGAGATCTTCCTAAATGTTAGAAGTCTTTTAATAGTATCATGAATCTTTAAAAACAAGTCACCTGGTCAGCCCAGAGTGCTTAACATAATATGTGATGAAAAGGTTCAGAGATATGTAGTACAATCAGGAATTCAGAGCAGGAGGTCATTTGTTTTCATGGAGGCATTGGTATCTGACTCTACTGGGGGTAAAATTGGAATGGACATGGAAGAGCAGCCAGACATAATAATCTTGGAGAGCATTTACTACTTTCCAGACACTAAGTGCTCTACATGTATTAACACACTTCAAAACAGCATTAATAATTAATAAGGTGATTATTATCTTAACTTTGAGTTGAAGAAATTGAGCCACAAATTTGTTAAGTGGCTCATTTCAGTTGTCATAGCTAGTAAGTAGTGGTACAGCCATTTAAACTCAGCTTTCTGGCCTCAGAGTCTCTCTTAGTCACTATGTTCTGTCTCTAATTAGTGAGATGGATTTTGGGGTTACAGTGGGATAGAAGAAGTTAAGCAAGGTTGAAATCATGGAAACCTTTGAAAGGGAGGCAGAGGCATTCGTATGTTATCGAAGTAAGTATAAAGTAGTTGTCTTTCTGAAAAATAATTTATAATACTGTATTATATCAAGAATTTTCCTAAGTGAAGTAAGCCAAAAACAAATACCACATGATATCACTTATATGTAGAATCATAAGAAAAAATACAAATGAATTTATTTTTAAAACAGAGACTCACAGACATAGAAAACAAATTTATGGTTACCAAAGGGGAGCAGGTCCTTAGAAATTTGGGATTACATATATGCACCGTGTTTATAAAATAGATCACCAACAAGGTCCTACTGTATAGCACAGGGAACTGTACTCAATATTTTGTAATAACCTATAAGGGAACAGAATCTGAAAAGGAACATACATATATGTGTGTGTGTGTATATACACACACACACACACACAGTGCTGTACACCTGAAACTACCACAGTATTATAGTTAAATATGTGTTGTTGTTCAGTCACTAAGTCTTGTCTGACTCTTGGTGACCCCATGAACTGCAGAGCACCATGTCCTTCACTATCTGCTGGAGTTTGCTCAAACTCATACTTCAGTTAAAAAAAAAGAATTTCAGTCATCGCACTCCACATGTTTCTTCTAAAGAATGTTGGAAGACACTTCTCTGTGGTCTCTCACATTTCTATATGGTTTACAAGCAGAGACATTACATGCCTTTCTGTCCTGGACAATCTTTTCTCGCAGGTTTGTGGCAAAATAACATTGGAATATAGAGGTAATATCTCCCTTTTAATCAGATAGCTGGGTTATTTATTGTTTTAAGTATGATAAAGATAATATCTCCCTGTGGAGCAAAGTTTGGGCAATTTTCCTTGCAGCTCATTATGCAAGATTTGGGTTTCCTTAGTTCAGGGTTTCTTAGCCATGATGCCAACCCTCAGCCTGTGCATGTGGGTCATTCCACATCACCTTGATGGGCCTTGGGGGCCAACGAGAACTGGTGTGAGTGAGAAGCTCGTGATGCTTGCCGTGTCCTGTTGAGTAAGTCCTTTGTCTGACTCAGGAGTGTCAGCTTTGCTGTCAGCATCTGGAAGACTGTGATAGGCTAACTTGTTAACTTGCAAGTAGGGTGAAACCTCAGACCCTTCACTGATTTTGACAAAAAGATGATTAGAACTATAGTAAAGAATTATGTGTGATCTTTGGAAAGTAATCCAACTGTCCAGTAAAATTAGATAACAATTTAGTAAAATATAGTACATTCATATCATAGAATATTAATTCCATAATTCTTAAATATCATTTTATAAAGATTTAAAGACTTGGAATGTACTCATGAGAATGTTAAGTAAAAATTATATTACGAAAATGATCCACATAGTACAATCTCAGTTTTGTCAAACGTGTTTACATGTTTAGGAAAAGGAATAAAATAGATTTTCTTTTCTTTTTCAATTTGTATATTTTCTGAATTATTCTATAACGACTATATCTTACTTTTATAATTAGTAAAAATACACATTACTAAATGTGAAGTCAAACTGAGGGATTTGACTTGGTATTGGGTTGGCCAAAACTTCATTTGGGTTTTTCCATAAGGTGGTATGGAAAAATCCAAACGAACTTTTTGGCCAACCCAAAATAATAGGCAGAGTAGATATTGTATATATTCTTGAGAGGACAGTAATACGAAGATATATTTAAAACACTGCAATGAAAAAGCTGTTTTTTATTAAAATGCACGTATACAATATAACTGAAAATCATTAAAACAAAAATAAAAAATCCAAGTTATAACAGGGATAGAGGAAACATGGGTGTTTTAGATATTCTAATTTAAGGAAACTTAATCCATTTCAACAAAAAACTAAGCTCTTCAAAGCCTCTCATTGTCTAATAAAAAGGAATTAAGTCAGTTAATCATAAGAAACAATGTTTGCATACTGAAGTGCTGAAAGATGAAATGATCTTATTTCTGACATTTGCTTTAAAATATTCCAGCAAAAAATAAATAAAAATAGAGTGGGAAGGGGGGTTGAACCAACATTGGCAAAACTTTTAATGGCTGTTGAAGTTGTGTGTTGGATACACAGGGGCTTATCATGCTGTCGGTTTTTGTATGTTCTTGAAAAGTTGTCTAACGAAAAATTAACAATATATCACTAATTTATATAGTTTTAAAACAAATACCTCTTAAGTTTGACTGCACATTGGAATCCTTTAGGAACATTAAAAAGTACTGATGCCTGGGAGCCTCCTGGTGGTCTGGTGGCTGGCATTCAGTGCTTTCACTGCCAAGCTGCGCTGTGCTAAGTTGCTTCAGTCATGTCCAACTCATTGTGACCGTATGGACTGAAACCCCACCAGACTCCTCCGTCCATGGGAATTTTTAGGCCTGGGTTTAATCCCTGGTTAGGGAACTGAGATCCCGCTAGCCACATATGTTAGTGATGCCTGAATCCCACCTCCTCTGATTCTAATGTAGTAACTTTTGAGTGTGACTTGGGCATCAGAAATTTTTAAATCTCTCAGGTGATTCTAATATGTAACTCATATTAAAACCCATAGTTCTAGTTGGGTTCAGGTAGATCTTTATTATAAGGGATATGAATATAATAACGGATATTTTTAGCAGCATTTCTTTGAAAAAAATGCAGATATGTTTTCTGTTACATTGGTTCATGGAACATCCCTCAGTGAAAAGTGCAATTAGGCTAATAATTTTTTTTTATAAAGATAGTTCTACTGAGTACCAGAATAAAACAGTGGAGGTATATAGCTTAATGATTCTTTCACTTGATAGTAAAAATGATAAAGTTTCAGTAACTGTAGGAATGAATAACAAACACATCTCTTTCAAATATTGGTTGAGTAAGAAGAGGCCTAACTGATGTAGAGAACATAGTTTTTTTTTTTTTAACATTCTATAAATTTTTTTAAGATGTTAGTCTCTCAGTTGTGTCTGACTCTTTGTGACACCCTGGACTGTAGCCCACCAAGCTCCTCTGTTCATGAAATTCTTCAGGCAAAAATACTGGAGTGGATTGCCATTCCCTTCTCCAGGGGATCTTCCCAACCCTGGGATTGAACCTGGGTCTCCTGCATTGGAGGCAGATTCTTTACTGTCTGAGACAGCAGGAAAGCCCTATAAATTTCTCTAAGTAATTCTTATTCATTTTAGAGAACTAAAAAGAATATTTAGAGAAATAGAAGGAAATAAGTATCCATTGTCCATGGCAAATACTGAAAATATTTTATAACATTTGATTTCAAATTTATTTTCATTCTCTATTTAAAAATTTCAAACATAGATATAGTGATAGCAGCATGATAAGTCTCTTAAGTTCCTGTCACTCAGCCTCATTAATTATCAGCTCATGATGGGTTTTGTCTCATCTGTGACCCTCTTCTACTTTATTCACCTCTCATCCATACTGGATTATTAATATTTTGAAGCAAATCTAGTTTATCATATCATTTTACCTATAAATATATTATTATGTGTTAGAGCAAATAATCTTCAGGTCAGTAGCACGTATCTAAGGTATTGGTATTCTGTGTCGACTGAAAGAAGATCCATATGCTACGATTCCTAATTTTGTAGTTGCCAAAGATGGTGTTGTGTTATAAAAGTTAAAATCTGGCTTATATTTTTGAGCTGCAGAAGGATCTGCTGGCAGGGCCAAGACTTTTCTCAGAAAGCAACTCGATCAGTTTAAATGATGAAATAGGTAGTAGACTGAAAACCAGGAAACCCAAGGTTCTACCCATTAATCAGCCTTTAGTTTAGAAGATTTGGAGGATTAGAATTACCTAATGTTTTGTTTTAAAATAACCTAAATTGGTCTCTTGCTCCGATTTTCTTCAGAGCCAGGTAGCTTTTCAAAGGGTTTGGCAGATTGAGTTAGTCACAATGTGTTTTGGTAAAATTAACATGGAGGCAATATGTTACAAAGGAGTTGAAGACAGGGAAATCATTTAAGAGGGTACTCAGTTTTTGTGGTCTGAGCTGAAAAAAACTCAGTGTTGGAGGGTGGGAGAGGAGGCAAATTTAGCATCTTTATTTATAGTAAAAATTAATATGGCTTGGTGATACTTTGTTATGGGAGTTAAGAGCAAGGGAATAATCAAATATACCTTCAGCCCTACCCGAGGGATCGAAACATATTTCTATGCTCTTGGGAGGATGAGTAAAGTTGAGAAGGGCTAGAAAAGATTGGGAAAGAAGAGGATGACTTAGCCCAATATTAATATACTGAGTTGAAAGAAAGAGCAAGTAGGCATTTTTTTTGTTTGTTTGTTTTGTGGGTTACTGGAAATAGAGGACTTTAGTTCAAGTGATAGGTGAAAGCTAGAGATCTGCATTTGAAGATCATTTATGAAGTTGTAAGGATGATTGTGTTTTCACAGGGACTATTTGTTTAAGGACTCCTCCTTTAGCTTGTGGCTAAAAACAGATCCATTCAGTAGTTCTAATGGATGGGAATAGAAATTGGGATGAATTCATCTAGAATACATAAATTTAACCCAATTGACCATCTGTATTACAGGAAAAGGGAAGGAATGCTTACTGTAGAGACTGGGAGGGCACACTGTCTCAGAAAGGGAATGAATACAATGCCAGAGATATGCACAAAGATTTATGAAAATAAAATCTTGGTAGAATAACTCAAAGTGCTCAGGGCAGGAGGTCTGAAGTTTATGACAGGATGTGTTTGACAGGGAAATAGGAGGACATGGTGTTTCAGTGGTTCATGCAGAGCCTGAGATGTGTGCTTGGGGCAACGGTGAGGAGTGTGTTGTGGTTGCAAGCACAGGATACAGGGTGGAGAGATTTCAGGACGCTTGGTTCTGAGATGCAAGAACTGGGAAACCACTTGTGGGGTCTGAAGAATATTAGAATCACCATTAACATAGAAGATGAAATCATGTTTGACTTTAACATGAATGAATACAGCGTAACATAAATTTATGGTATTTGCTTGTTTATCAAGCAGTTACTATCATGATAAAGTACTGTATGTTCACTTTAATTTGTATTCATTTTGTTCATATCAAAATTTTGATATATGTGATATTATGATAATGTGACCAAAGCAAAGATTTAGTGTGTATTTATGTATATATTATTATTATTATATATGAACTTTATTGGTGGCTCAGATGGTAAAAAATCTGCCTGCAATGCAGGAGACCTGGATTTGATCCCTAGGTCAGGAAGATCCCCTGGAGAAGGGAATAGCTACCCTCTCCAGTATTCTTGCCTGGAGAATCCCATAGACAGAGGAGCCTGGTGGACTTTAGTCCATAGGATCTCAAAGTTGGACATGACTGAGCGACTAACACACACACACATACATGTTCAGCATATTAATTATCAACAACCAGGAACTGGGGATATGAAGATGGGAGAATGAGATAAAGTCTCACCTTCACGATCTTGGATGACTAGTTGAAGACAGATAATAAAACAATTATATTCTTTTTGGGTAAATGCAAAGATATGGGAACACCGAAGAGGAGGGCATAATCTAAGTCAAGTGTTAGCAAAAGGATTTAGGAAACCTCCTTGGAGGGGTGATGGCAGTTGATTCTTCTCTGATGCTAAAGGAGTAGTGGGTTGATTTTGAGAAGGGAGCATAAGATAGTGGCATGCCATACTAATTGGGTAGCAGCAAGCAAAGACACAACCTGGGGTGTGTAAGGAACCATAGTCACTTTATTCTTCTTGAAGCTCAAAGTGTGAGGCTGGGACAGGAGAGGAGCTTGTAGATCTAGGTGGAGATCAGTGCATGTTGACATTTCACATCCTAATTTAAGGGACTTGATTTTTATACAGTGGAATGAGGTGGCTGGATTTTGCCTTCTTGATATGTGCCTTTTGTCGCCAGGTATAGAATGAACTTGTTGGGAAGTCAGGCTTGTAAATAAGAAGGTTAGTTAGGTAGATTTTTCAATAAACAGGTTTCACTATGTAAAAGAGAATAAGAATGAAATTGAAAGTACAGATTTCAGAAATATTCAGGAAATAAAATGGACAGAATTCATTAATTGGTTATTTATGGAAATCTAGGGAGAGTGAGTAAAAGGGAGGAATGACTCAGAGTTCTGGTTTGGTGGGTGGTTGTCAATTATAACAATAAATACAACAAAAGAACATATTCATTGGATTAGATGATGGGTTCTGTTTTGGACCTTTTGAATTTTAGGTTCCAATGGGCTTTCCATAGAAAGATTTCCAACAGATGGCTAAATATGTGAAGGTTAGGTGAGAAGTCTGGGTTTGAAATCCAAATCTGGGAGCCATTACCAAATAAGCAGCACGGAATCTCTGAGAATGGACATTCTCTTTAGTGTCAGCTTCATATTCATAAACAGTATGAATATGCTAAGTGTACATTGATCAAACTGCTCAAGAGCCAAAATGTGGAAGAACTCTACTTAACCTTGTTTAATTTGCTTAACTTTGAATTCACCTGAAACATACTTTTAAAAATTGAAGGGATTTCCTGGCTGTTTAGTGGTTAAGGCTCTGTGCTTCCACTGCAGGGCCCATGGGTTTGGTCCCTGGTTGCCAAACTTGGATCCCGCACGCTGTGCAGTGTGGCCAAAAAAAAAAAAAAAAAAAAAAAAAAATTGAAGAACAAACATAACCAGAATCTTTTATAAACATTATTACTTTTCCCCTGAATTTTAATCCTAGCATCAAAGTAGTGTATCAAAATATCACATGAATTGAATTGATAGCCCATTTACTTCGAGTTCTTAGAATTGGGTGGCTAGTGTATACAGAACACTGAATTCATTGCAAAAGACTTCAAAGGCAGTCCATATCATGATTTTGGCAATAAAAAGATTTTAATTTTTCCTCTCCCACCTCAAGCACAAGTCATCGATGTAGAAAAATTACTCCCAGATGAGTTTACAATTGCCAGTGATCCAAAATTTAACCAAATTGGATTATCACACACTGTGTTTGGAAGGAAGACTGACAAAATGTTCTTTTAGTAGATTCTAGGAAGTGTAGGACTTACTTAACTATAGTGGCCCTGGAAAATGGTTATTGCCTAAAGATAGGAGTAATTTAGTCTAATGCTGTTCGTTTGTAAGAGAATTTTTCAATAATAATTTTGGTAAGTGATATCTTATGAAAACAGAAAATAAGAGAGCATAAGCTTTAGAATGAGGAATATAGAAACTCACCAGTATTGTAGTATTTTGAATTTCAGTTCATTTAATTGGAATTTCATTCCCTAAACAGTATTGATTAATAGTAATGATAAATAGTTTCCAATACTTTAAGTACTACTTACAGTGTGCCAGTTGCTGGTCTAAACACTTTACATATCACCATACCACCCTGTAAGAGAAATACTGTTACCAGCCACCTTTAACACATGAGGGTACTGAGGCAAACAGAGGGTAAGCCAACTTGCCCAGGATCACATAACTATTAATACTTATTGGTGGAGCAGATATTCTGCCCTCAGAGTTATGATAGATTCAGGAAGACTGCCCTTAAAATCTATGTAGACCCAGATAGTCTGCCCTATAGTCCATGGTAGACCCAGGCAGTCTGCTCTCAGAGTCCATAGATAGATTCAGGAAGACTGCCCTTAAAATCTGTGTAGACCCTGGAAGACTGCCCTTAGATTCCATGGTAGACCGGATTGTCTACTCTCATAGCCCATGGTAGGTAGACCAAGATAGTCTGCCCTTAAATCCCATGGTAGACCTGTGTAGTCTACCTGAAGAGTAAGTGGTGCACTCAGGTGGTTTGCCTTCAGAGTCTTTACTGTTAATCACAATCCTAGTTTAAATGATCATTAATGCAACTGATAAATAGTATATCTATGCATTGTGGAGTTTTTCAAAGTATGGAAATGACATTATTCTTGCACGTTAAAAAGTACGGTCTCTGGCACTGTTTCCCAAATAGTTTGCTCTGTAACACACCACAATAATGCTTTTAATTTCCTCTACTGTTGTATAAAGGTAATATTGCACATATTCTTTATGTTTAAAAATAAAGGGAATTAAAAAAAATAAATTTAAGTTGTCTCTTCAGGTTAACTGTATCTTAGAGTGATATACAAATTAGGTATAGAGATTATCAATTTTAGGAGACTTTTATGAGGATTTCAGTGTCCTTGTAAAAGCATGAAGTATATACTTTGCTCTTTACCCAGGAAATATATTGTAAATGGAAATTATTTTAATCAAATAATTCAAAAGGTGCCAGGCATGCATGCATTGAAGGTTTTATTATTAATGCTATTCATTTTTTTAATTATAAAAGTAATATATACAGTCACACGATAGAACATTTGGAGATAAAATATGAAAATCCATAAACCCAGCAGCTATTATGCCTTATAGTCTTATTTCCTTATAGTCTTTTCCTGTGTATCTAGTCTTACATTATTGTAATAATAGTATATTTATAATTTTATACTTTAAGAAGTTTTAATTTTACTCCTTAATATTATCGAAGATCCTTTTTTTTTGATAAAAATAGAGTACTAATTTGTTGTTTGGATATGTTTTCATGTTATGGGGTTGCTTTGTAGTCTGTACTAAGTGTATATATTATAGTTCAGGAACCTTTTTGGGTTACTCTCCTCACCTTTATCTCTGTTCCAAGCCGCGGCTTTCCTCAGCTAGGTGCACTGATGCCCCCTACCTGCGGGCTGAGTCTTGCATGGTACCTGAGCCGTTCTTACCTGAGTCAGCAGATGCATCTTCAGCTTCAGACCCACTGACGTGACTTGGAGTTAGCTTTATCCACCCCAGACCTTAGATTCTTTTGCACAGCTCTTTATACTCCTGCTTTCTCTCAGCTGACCCTCCACCCCACAAATCCCTCTGCTGCCAGTTGCCCCGGGATCAGCCCTGGGCCCTCACTTTGTTGCTTTCCTTTCATCTCTTCTCATCCTTCAGTTGCCAGTTATAGTTGAGTTGGCCAGGCTTCTTCTCCTTAGTACCCACTTCTCTCCAGTTATTCTCCTTCATCCTGTAGTCTCCTTCTAGGCGTTTTTGACCCCTTTCTTACTTCCTGCCACTTGAATCCCCTCCATATTCCCAGTCAGATGTAGTCCCTGCCACCTGTACAGGATTTTCCAGGCTTGCCTCCTTAATTCTGATTGAGACTTCTGCTTGGAAACTTTATTCTTCTGCTTTATTTATTGAATTCAACTAATGTCTTGCCTGAGTTATGCCCTTTGGACCAAGTGCCTTTGACTGGCCCACCATCTTCTTAGATGGCAGATGCTATAGGTGATCGCATTACCCCTGACATGTGCTGTGTCCTGGGACCAGTCCTCTGCCTGTCTCTCTTTTCTTGCCATGTCAGCCTCTGTTTCAGAGACCTGAGACTACTCAGGACAATGTCAGCAGGACGATTTCTGCAAACAAAAATTACTGTGTAAAATCAGGAGAGTAAAAGAAGAATTTTAATGCATATGGAAAAAAATGCATTCACTGACTTTTGTTAAATTTCCTCAGAACCTTTTACATCTGAACTGTTTATCACTTGAAGGAAAAAGGAACAACTGTCTATGTCACATCCAGACATCTTTGTACTGCGTAGGCTCTAGATGCATTGTGTGTTGTGTCTAGATTTAACATGACTATAACACATGAAATAAAAGAATCCATCAATACAGACTAAATTAAAATTGGAGTTGCATAAAGAGAATCTATGGTGAGCTGTCTTTGAGTTGCCTCATTTATTCTTATTGATGAATTTTCATAAGTTACTCCTTGAATAAATTATCCAAGAATCAGTGCGTGATTTTCTTTATATATTACTTCATATTTGTATAAAGGTCCTGCCATAATAAAATCTTATGATGATTATGGTTTTTGCCATTTGGATGGACTGGATGCTTTTTTATAATGATTAGTGTTTTTGCTCTCCTGTTGGACTGAATTTTTCATTTACAATTTATATAAAAGTGAAACAGCATTGCAAGTCTACTATTAAAAAGGCTCAATAATTCTTTTGTTTTTTCAACTCTAGGGACTGTCAGATCCTTTCCTTCTTTGTCATATACGTAACTGACCATATCAGAAACATGGTCACAGTACACAACTTATTTCCTCTAAGATATCAAATTGAGATATTTTCTTCAATTTCAATCTTCTGACATTATGTCATTCTTATTCTGACTTATCTGTGGAATCATGGGGCATGGCCAGTTACAGGGAGGTTCTATAATAGGTTATTGAAGCAGGACGGTTACCGGCAGTTGACTCAGTGAAATGTGCCATTTCCATGGTATCAGTTTAGTTCAGTTCAGTCACTCAGTGGTGTTTGACTCTTTGCGACCCCACGGGCTGCAGCACGCCAGGCCTCCCTGTCCATCACCAACTCCCAGAGCTTGCTTAAACTCATGTCCATTGAATCGGTGATGCCATCCAACCCTCTCATCCTGTGTCGTCCCCTTCTCCTCCTGCCTTCAATCTTTCCCCAAATCAGAGTCTTTTCTAATGAGTCAGTTCTTCACATCATGTGGCCAAAGTATTGAAGCTTCAGGCTTCAGCAACAGTCTTTGCAATGAATATTCAGGACTGATTTCCTTTAGTATTGACTGCTTTGATCTCATTGCAGTTCAAGGGACTCTCAAAAGTCTTCTCTAACACCACAGTTCAAAATCATCAATTCTTTGGCGCTCAGGTTTCTTTATGGTCCAACTCTCACATCCATACGTGACTACTGGAAAAACCATACTTTGACTATACAGACCTTTGTTGGCAAAGTAATGTCTCTGCTTTTTATTATGCTGTCTAGGTTGGTCATAGCTTTTCTCCCAAGGAGCAAACATCTTTTAATTTCATGATTGCAGTCAACATCTGCTGTGATTTTGGAGTCCCCCAAAATAAAGACTGTCCCTGTTTCCATTGTCTCCCTATCTGTTTGCCATGAAGTGATGGACTGGATGTCATGATCTTCATTTTTTGAATGTTGAGTTTTAAACTAGCTTTTTTTACTCTCCTTTTTCACTTTCATCAAGAGGCTCTTTAGTTCCTCTTTGCTTTCTGCCATAAGGGTGGTGTCATCTGCATATCTGAGGTTATTCATATTCTCTCAGAAATTTTGATTCCCAGCTTGTGCTTCATCCAGCCCAGCATTTCACATGATGTACTCTGCATATAAGTTAAATAAGCAGGGTGACAATATACAGCCTTGACGTGCTCCTGTCCCAATTTGGAACCAGTCCTTTATTCCATGTCCGGTTCTAACTGTTGCTTCTTGAACTGCATATAGATTTCTTAGGACGAAATTAAGGTGGTCTGGTATTCCAATCTCTTTAATTTTTCACAGTTTGTTGTGATCCACACAGTCAAAGGCTTTAGTGTAGTCAGTGAAGCAGAAGTAGATATTTCACTGGAATTCTCTTGCTTTTTCTACGATCCAACAGATGTTGGCAATTTGATCTCTGGTTCCTCTACCTTTTCTAAATCCAACTTGAACATCTGGAAGTTCTCAGTTCACGTACTGTTGAAGCCTGGCTTGGAGAATTTCGAGCATGACTTTACTAGCATGTGAGATGAGTGTAATTGTGTGGTAGTTTGAACATTCTTTGGCACTGCCCTCCTTTGGGACTGGAATGAAAACTGACCTTTTCCAGTCCCGTGGTCACTGCTGACTTTCCCAAAGTTGCTGGCATATTGAGTGCAGCACTTTCACAGCATCATGTTGTAGGGTTTGAATTAGCTCAGCTGTAATTCCATCACCTCCACTAGCTTTGTTCATAGTGATACTTCCTAAGGCTTCCTTGAGTTGGCACTCCAGGATATCTGGTTCTAGGTAAGTGATTACACCATCATGGTTATCTGGGTCATTAAGATTTTTTTGTATAGTTCTTCTTTGTATTCTTGCCGTCTCTTCTTAATATCTTTTGCTTCTGTTAGGCCCATACCATTTCTGTCCTTCATTGTGCCCATCTTTGCATGAAACGTTCCCTTAGTATCTCTTTATTTTCTTGAAGAAATCTCTAGTCATTCCCATTCTATAGTTTTCCTCTATTTCTTTGCAATGATCACTGAGGAAGGTTTTCTTATCTCTCCTTGCTATTCTTTGGAACTCTGCATTCAAATGGGTATATCTTTCCTTTTCTCCTTTGCCTTTCACTTCTCTTCTTTTCTCAGCTATTTGTAAGACCTCCTCAGACAACCATTTTGCCTTTTTGCATTTCTTTTTCTTGGGGATGGTTTTGATCACTACCTCCTGTACAATGTCACAAACCTCCATCCATAGTTCTTTGGGCACTCTGTCTTATCAGATCTAATCCCTTGAATCTATTTGTCACTTCCACTGTAAAATCGTAAAGGATTTGATTTAAGTTATACCTGAATGGTCTAGTGGTTTTTCCCTACTTTCTTCAATTTAAGTCTGAATTTGGCAATAAGGTGTTCACGATCTGAGCCACAGTTACCTTGTGGTCTTGTTTTTGCTGACTGTATAGAACTTCTCCATCTTTGGCTGCAAAGAATATAATCAATATGATTTTGGTATTCACCATTCATTGATGTTCATGTGTAGAGTTGTTTCTTATGTTGTTGAAGAGAGTGTTTACTATGACCAGTGTGTTCCCTTGTCAATACTCTGTTAGCCTTTGCCCTGCTTCACTTTGTACTCCAAGGCCAAACTTGTGTGTTACTCCAGGTATCTCTTGACTTCCTACTTTTGCATTCCAGTCCCCTATAATGAAAAGGACATCTTTTTTTGGTGTTAGTTCTAGAAGGTCTTGTAGGTCATCTTAGAACCATTCAACTTCAGCTTCTTTGACATTAGTGGTTGGGACATGGACTTTGATTACTGTGATATTGAGTGGTTTGCCTTGGAAATAAACAGAGAACAGTCTGTCATTCTTGTGACTGCACCCAAGTACTGCATTTTGGACTCTTTTATTAACTATGAGGGCTAGTCCATTCCTTCTAAGGGATTCTTGTCTACAGTAGTAAATATAATGGTCATCTGAGTTAAATTCAGCCATTCCAGTCCTAAATTTTAGTTCACAGGTTTCTAAAATGTTGATGTTCACTCTTGCCATCTCCTGTTTGACCACTTCCAATTTACCTTGATTGATGGACCTAATATTCCAGGTTCCTATACAATATTGTTCTTTATAGCATATGACTTTACTTCCATCACCATCACATCCACAAGTGGGTGTTGTTTTTGTTTTGACTCAGCATCTTCAATCCTTCTGCAGCTATTTTTCCACTCTTCTCCAGCAGCATATTGGGCACCAATCGACCTGGGGAGTTCAGCTTTCAATGTCCTATCTTTTTGCCTTTTCATACTCATCATGGGGTTCTCAAGATGAGAATACTGAAGTGGTTTGCTGTTCCCTTCTCCATTGGACCACATTTTGTCAGAACTCTCCACCATGATGTGTCTGTCTTGGGTGGACTTACATGACATGGCTCATAATTTCATTAGGTTAAACAAGGCTGTGATCCATGTGATCAATTTGGTTAGTTTTCTGTTATTGTGGTTTTCATTCTGTCTGCCCTCTGATGGATAAGAATAAAAGGCTTGTGGAAGCTTCCTTATGGAAGGGACTGGCTTTGGGGATGTCTGGGTCTTGCTTTGATGTTTGGGGCCCTGCTCAGTAAATCTTTAATTCAATTTCCTTTTGTGAAGTTATGTCCCTCCCTGTAGCTTGGCAGGAGGCCAAACTATGGTAAGGGGAATGGTGGTAATGGCGACCTCCTTTAAAAGGACTTATTCCATGGTATACAACAGTGATATCCAAGTAATCTACTGATGTTGGTCATAATCTAAGAAAGCTATTGACCATGGAGAAATCCCTGAAAGAAGTAAGGGAGGATCCCCGCTATTGGAAGCACATGACAATAGAGTTTAGTTAAGAGTTAAGGAGAGTTTAGTTAAGAATCAAGGCTGGTACTTGATTTCAGTTTGATCTATTCATACCATGTATTACGTGTAGTTCTCCCATACCACACTCAGAGGTCTCAAGTCACATTACCTTTATGGCTAAAAGGATTTCCAATATTTTCTCTGGGTTGCAGGAGTTTGTCTTAGGGGTATATGTGCTACATACATACGAAGAAGGGTTGTGAGAGGAAGGGAAAAGAGTTCAAGTTAAATTATGTTCCAAACCATCTATTCTGGCTTTACTTAAGTGTTTTCATGTATATTACATATCACAGCTTTGTGTAGGAAAGCTTTGAGAAAAGTGGTTGCTTTAAAAATGTTTGAGAGCTACTCTATGCATCCCTGTAGATACAAAGACCATGTTTGGTGCTGTCTCCTCTTTAGCAGTTGATGTGAAAGAGGTTCATTGAGTCCCTGTAGAGCACAAGCCCTGGAACCCTTTACCAGGCATCTTGTTCATATCTTGGACTATTAAAACAGTTGCTGGTCTACAATCTTAGCTTTTTCCGTAGTTCTGCATGCAACTTATCTTTATCTCTACACTTTTTGATGATCTTATTTATACTTTCAAAGTAGCTTCTCTTACTAAATATTCCAAAATCTGTCTCCAGCCTTTAACTTTGCCACTTTGTATCCATATGAGGTGTGGAAGTCATCCTTGCTGAGCCTCAGTTTTCTTATTTGTATAACAAGTATCCTTATATTCCCGACCCTATAAGGATAAAAAAGAGTAGAGGCACTAATTTGTAAATTGCAAAGGTATTAAAAATAGTATCATTTCTCTTGGTGTAATCAGTATCTTCAGGATCTTATTTCTAACTTCTGCTTTTTTTTTTTTTTTTGCAGGAGTGCTTGTTTGTATGGAACTTGATAGCTTTATTTAAGATTTGCTAACAGTCCTCAGTCATTCCTTTAGCTTTCCAACCATCATTGTGTCTCAAAATCTTGAAAGCACCTTTTCATCCCTTGTCCTCCTTTTGAGTCTTACTGTTGTCACATTTCTTCAGGTCTTCATTATGACTTGTCTGGATTATTATAATAATCTTTTAACTGGTCCCCTCTCTTCAGTCTTTACTTCTACTGTGTCGTCTATCCTGTTGCTGTAAGGTTTATGTTTGTTTGTTTTTATTATTTTTGCTTTTTCTTTCTCTTCTAAAAATACAGCATCTTTGCACATGAACTTCAGTCCACCCGACCCCACCTTTCCACCCCGACATTGCACTTAAGGACTTGTCAGCCTTTGTTAGTCTTGCCTTCAAAGTCCTTTGCTGCTGCTAAGTCGCCTCAGTTGTGTCCGACTCTGTGCGACCCCATAGACGGCAGCCCACCAGGCTCCCCCGTCCCTGGGATTCTCCAGGCAAGAACACTGGAGTGGGTTGCCATTTCCTTCTCCAATGCATGAAAGTGAAAAGTGAAAGTGAAGTTGCTCAGTCGTGTCCGACTCTTAGCGACCCCATGGACTGCAGCCTACCAGGTTCCTCCGTCCATGGGATTTTCCAGGCAAGAGTACTGGAGTGGGGTGCCATTGCCTACTCCCTAAGTCCTTTACAATGTATATTTAATCTGCATTTGCAGTTTTTCCTTTTATACCTCCTCCACAAGCCTCCTCTTCAGCCAAACTGTGTTCTCCAACATAGTGTTAACCACCTTTACTTCCAGATCTTTCCATAGGATCCTCTGTGTTTCTGAAGTGTCTTCATTTTGTGGTAAAATTACTTATTCTGTGAGACTAGTTGAAGGAAATACCACTTTCATGAAAGTATTTGTAATTTTTTTCCTGAACAAATATGATTTGGACTCTTCTCTCCTGAACTCTTTATATATGCCACTGTTCTTTAATTTGTTTCCCAGCTATTCCACAGTTGTATAATACTTCAGTAATTATGTAAAACAGTTACTTATTTCTTAAGCTTAACTTAGTTATTGTGTATCTGTTTCTTTGTGAACCATATTTTGAATCAGCCTCAGGCTCATAGTCATAAAGTAGTTGGTAACGGTAATATAATTTCATCTTATTCGTTATGTCCTACCATGTTACACATGCAAGAAGGAAAAGTGGCTCCCAACCAGCTTTACTCTTAAAGATGTGAGGGGCCATTTTAATACTATTTTTTTCTTCATAAAATAGAGCAATATGTAGTGAGAGAATTATTTCAGTATCAGTATTTATAGCCATGTTGAAATATAATTGAAAGTACCTTCTAATTAGAAGCTAGCATTTTATAGAAAAAGTAAATTAGCTCACTTTTGGAAAGACGTCTTGCCTGTTCTTGTCTTTGATTCATCTTCAGAAGGACATTTATTTTTTGTTTCTAGTTGTATATCCCTATTTTAAGGTCTTAGACTCTGTATCAAGCCGTTTTTGTATTATTGCAAATCAACCAATCTTTTACTACTTTAATGTTGTCAACCATTCAGTCCTTATTGTGTTTTTAAATGCCAGAAAATAAAATGCAGAGACCCCACCCATGTTAATGTAATTTTATGGTTAAGATTTTACATTCACGAAAGTCCAAAAATTCGAAGTTCATAGTTCCCAAAAGAATCCTAGTTCAATCACATTGCATAAATGAAATTAACGCTGAAATGTATCATCATTACAGTAATGCAGAATATTCATGTATGCACAAGGATACAGTCATAGTTGCTGAGGGAACTATATAATTTTGGGTTTTCTGACTTTTTTTGTATGTACAGTTTCAACCATAATGTTAAGTTAATGTGCAGTAGTTTTTCATTGACTCTGAAGTAATATATTTGTTGCTATGTTTACCTTAAAAAGTTTTCAGTGACTCCATTTTTTTTCTGTGTATCTATAAACCTATACTTACAGATATCTGATGTCCCTACAAATAAAACTACCTAAGAAATATTTCTATGTAAAAATAGCTCTTAGCCTCATGTGTACTCATATCCTCTCTGCCTTTCTCTCTCACACCTCTCACACATATACACATACAGCCTCACACACTTATGTTACATTCTGGCACATTATAGAAGCAGGTAGCATATCCACTACCTGCTGTTGAAAGTGTTGCCGATACTGAATTATTTATTCTATCTCCTATACCATCCAGAATCATTTTGGGTACTTTGACACATTTTGGTGTCTTCCATATGGATACTTCATGGTGGCATAGTTGCCAGATGCTCAGGTTTTGTGACAGTCTTAGTTTTTCAAGGACTGTTGGAATATTCTTGGGAGATTCTCTCGCCTTGTTACAGATTCCTATGGAGTGGCAAAATACTAACATTCCTTTGAAAGTGTTTTTTAAGACAAGGATCTATTACAAGAAGTTAGTAGAATGTCCTATCTGAAAGCATTTCATTTTGGGAACTTAGCAATGGAGCAATTTGTCGTAAAATTTATTTGCAGTAAGCTGGCATCACCCTGACAGTAAGCAACAATAAGAGTATAAATGAATTTGGGGATTAAAACAAAGTTATTTAAAATGTCAGATTTCAACTCTCATACAACTTCAGCCTGTTGTTTATTTCTCAGTTGCCCAGATGCAAAGATGAAGAGCAGATGTCAAGTCTAACTTATCTTTTTTATCTCTTATTTACTATATGATAAATATATAAGTTTGTAAATAATACAAAATATGCTGAATATTTGCTTAGTAGAATAGAATGTGCATATTCATGGTTCCAGGTATTTGCTTTTTCTCTGCAGTATTAATAGAAACACATAATCTCCCCCCTTTCCAAATGCTGCCCTTAACACACTATTGAGCTGGAAATTCTCATCTTCAATGTCGATCTCAAGTGTTTTCTCCTCTAGCCTTTCTGGCTCTTATACCAAGCCTGAAGTTCCCTGTTTGCCTCTCTGATGGGTTTTCTGTGTTTCCTGACAGTCCTTGGCCACTGTTATGTACAAGTGGAGGGAAGGGAAGAAAGGAATGGACTGATTATGAATAGATGTTTCCATGCTGTGCCTTAGGTGTAAATGTCTTGCACAGGAGAGAGGCTTTAGATGGCTTTTTGTGACCTGTGTATGGCATGTGGGCCTCAGTAGTAGGCAAGGGGAAATTCAAATAACATTGAAACTCAGATGGATATCTGTGGTGAGCCTCTGCATATTTATATTCATGTTCAAGTACTTTTGTCTGTTATTATGTGGGAAAAAAGGGTGAAACACAGTCAAAGAAAAGTTTTTCTAGCTGTTTCTTTTTCCCTCAGTGAATGGGTTCCCCCACCCTTTTTTAAGAGGAGAATATTTTCAGCCCAGTGTCTGAGTGGAAGCTGTCCCCACTACTGGCAGCTCACTAGTAGTACCCCTGACTTCCTTGCTGTTACTGACTATCCTGGTTCCAGTTTTGCTTCTAGCTGGCTAACCCAGTGCAAGTGACCTCATTTTGTGCTTCTCAGTCACCTGGTCAGGCAGTGTGACCTTGGTAGGGGAGAACGAGATGCATCTCAGAGAGTTACCCTGTCAAGTAGGTTGTGTTGAATGACCTGAATACTTCATTTTAAAATAATCTCAGTAATATTGTTTATATAGCATTTTGTATTTTTCATCTGTTTTCCCCGTACCTATGTATATTTTAATTAAAAAAAAACAAGAAATGGGGAGGCAGTTATTTAAGTTGTGATGAAATGAAGCATACTGAAAAAGTTTTTATTTGTGAAACTTAGCCATGTAGAAAAATTTGTAATTTTCATTTTACTATATTCAAATGGGAAGTTCAGATCTTTCAAAAAATGAACTTTTAAGTGTTTTCCCTTCTGTGCTATAGATTGGGGAAACGTAATCTTAGAATTTTCACCTTGTTGGCTTGATGAAAAAGAAACAGGATTCAGCAAATAGATTTTTATCAAATGTCTCATCTCTAAAAATGTAAGAGACCAGGACACAATCTGGGGACTCATCCCTTCAAATCCTTTTTTTTTTTTTTTTAATAGTTTTTATTTATTTATTTTTGCCTGTGCTGGGTCTTCCTTACTGCATGGGCTTTTCTCTATTTGTGGCAAGAAGGGGCTACTTTCTACTTGTGGTGCATGGGTGTCTCATCCCGGAGATCTCTTTTGTTGCCGAACATGGCTTCTAGGGTGTCAGGGCTTCAGTAATTGATGTCACATATGGGCTCAGTAGTCGTGGCTCCTGGACTTTAGAACACAGGCTCGGTAGTTGTGGCAAACATGCTTAGTTGCTCCAAGCATGTGGAATCTTCCTAGGGATGGAACCTGTGTCTCTTGGATTGACAGGTGGATTCCCCACCACGAACCCACCAGGGAAGCCTCAATTCTTTCTCTGTTATGATGTACTACCTCAGTTAACATTTCACTCTCGCAAACACTTTTTGAGTGCCTACTGTGCACAGTGCATTCTGCTGGCATTAACTTTTATAATTAATTACTTAGTGATATCCTTATAGTTAAAGTGATGGGTAAAATAGCAAAACTTTGGGAATACTAAATAAATTATTTGTGGGAAGGTATTTCTTCAAATGGCATAGTAAGCACCAAATTCAGGGAAGCTTTCAAAGAACTGTCTTGGACTTGCCAAAACAAACATAGGAGAAGTAATCAAAACACAGGAATAATCTCCATGAGAAGTATAACAACAAAATGTCACAAATCAAATGATAGAACAACTCAGTAGACTATAGGACCCTGGGAAGCAAATTTAAAGGAAATACTCATAATCATGGAAAAATTTAGATGTATGACCGATTTTAAAAAGACTGAATATTTAGGAGGTATTTCTCTTTGTTCTTGTTAATTTTAGCAGTAAAGGTGATTCAGTAAAATTATCAGGCTATCATATTTATCCTTGTTTACTAGCTATTTGGACACAAAATACCTTTCTCTCCATAATTATTAGGAATAGTTTAGTTGATGCCAGGAAGCAGATATTATTGTTGTTGTTGTTGTTGTGATTATTTTAATGATTCCTGGGTCATAGTCAAGCCTAAATGATGATAATATCTAAAAGCAACCCTGTATTTGCCTATGGTGTATTTCTTAGGCTTGTGCCTGAACTGAGCTTTTTGCATCTATTTAAGCAGTAGCTTCTAGCTTGATGGGCAGTGTGTCCTTAAATGTGTGTGATCTTTAACAACACTGGTAGGGTTGGGCTGCAGTGACAAATGAGTTATAACCATTACCTTGGGTGTCTAGTCTTCCAACTTTATACTGTTTAGAAATGAACTCCAGGGACTCAAGAGTGGCTTGGATATTCCAATATAAAATGATATGTTGCTGTTAAGGAATAGTTTTCTACGATAGATTAATCATGAGGTGAATTATAAATATTTCACATACTAATTATATTAGTTTATGGAGATAAAACACCATATGAAGTGTTCCCAGCACACTCAGCAAGTTAGATGCGCTTTGCATGTTAATTGAGTTAACTTCTTCAAGGCTGATGATCATGAATCCCTGAAGATGACATGAATTATTATCATTATATTGTACATTCCAGATCTTTATACCAGATTGACACCTACCTTTCCCCAGGAGTTCCTTGTCTTTTGGATGGTATCTTCAGTCCTTGATATGTTAGCATGGTAAAGCAGAGAACAGTGCCTAGCACATTATTAAGGACCCTAGGAAAAAGTAACGGACTCCATCAAAGTGAATGTGGAAGTGTCAGTCCCTTAATAATGTCTGACTCCTTGTGGACTATAGCCTGTCAGATTTCTCTGTCCATGGAATTCTCCAGGCAAGAATACTGGAGTGAGTAGCCATTCCCTTCTCCAGGGGACTCTTCCCAACCCAGGCATCAAACCCGGGTCTCTGCATTACAGGCAGATTCTTCACTGTCTGAGCCATCAGGGAAGCCAGGACTCCATCAAACACAGCATCAGGTAACACTTCCTAGAATTGTATTGGATGCCAAAGTAAGAAAGTGCTTTCTTTGGGCAGCCTGAGATTCTTTCCAATTTGTTTTTTAATGGCAGGAGTAAATGTCATATTGAATACTTTACTATAAATAGAGGATCAACTGGCTTGATTTTCTCAGTATCATTGAAGTAATGAATGAATTAATGATTTATTGATTCATTTATTTGAAAACATTTACTGGGCACCTGAGATAAGGGAGTGAACAAGGAAGATATATATAAGGCTTGCTGTAAAAGACCTTAAGATCTAGAGTAGTAAGTGCCATGTTGGGGAAACTAAGGATACTAAAGAAAAGAACAGCAGATCTAATTTATCTCATCAAGGAGTATATACTCTTAATGGGAGGAAGCAAGATACCATATGAAATATGGCAGAAACATGTAGCACAATATGTAAAATTATATAACAATCAAAACTCGCCATTTTAACAGACACATTTGGTGACCAAACCCTTTAGTTTAATTAAATTTCCAATGCAGTTTCTTTCATTGGTCTATACTCCACTTACAGTCAACATTTGTAAAATTTGTCTCAGTATTTCTCCTCTATGCCAACTGCTGATATGTTTTCTCTTCTTATGTTAAGGAATGGTACTGCTACCTGGCTGATTACACAAGCTAGAAACCCTTGAGTCACCTTTAACCTCTCCATCCCCATCACCAAGTCAGACATTACTGTTTCCTTCATTGCTTTTAATATCATCCACTTCTCTCTAGCCCCTTGTCCCAACCAATTCCTTGTTATTTCAGCCTGCCGACTTCTTCCTATTATTTAGAGTGGTGCCTAGATTGCATTTCTTCAGGAGATCCTTCATTGATGGTCATCACCTTTCCACGATTTGTCTAACACTATAATCACTCAGTAAATATGTTTGAATGAAGGGATGAAACAAAACTGTCTGGGGTAGTACAGGTTTGTATCTTATATTCTTTTATTTCTCAAGACATAGACTCTCTAAGTATAGTTAACAGGAAACACTGTCACGTTCTAATCTCTGATGATTCAAAATCTGTGTGAATAACTATAAAAGCAGGGGATTTAAGTCCAGATCAATTTGATTTAAAACTCATCTCTGCCTCTTAGTAACTGCTATTGTCTTAGCACTTAATCAAATCTTTTGTATTTTAACTTCTTAAATGGTAAAATGGGAATAATAGGACACATCTCTTATGATAATGATTAAACGAAAAGATGCACTTTCAAAAACTTGTATTAAGGATTTCTTTATCAGAAAGTAATGATGGACAGCCATGCTTTTAAATGAACTGGTTTTATCTGTATTTGGTTAGGTAAGGAGCAGCGGCTGCGCTTTGCTGGCGCAGCTGTGAAAAGATACCCCACATCCAAGGTAAGAGAAACCCAAGTAAGACGGTAGGTGTTGCAAGAGGGCATCAGAGGGCAGACATACTGAAACCATAATCACAGAAAACTAGTCAATCTAATCACACTAGGACCACAGCCTTGTCTAACTCAATGAAACTAAGCCATGCCTGTGGGGCCATCCAAGACAGGCGGGTCATGGTGGAGAGGGCTGATGGAATGTGGTCCACTGGAGAAGGGAATGGCAAACCACTTCAGTATTCTTGCCTTGAGAACCCCATGAACAGTATTAAAAGGCAAAATGATAGGATACTGAAAGAGGAACTCCCCAGGTCAGTAGGTGCCCAATATGCTACTGGTGATCAGAGGAGAAATAACTCCAGAAAGAATGAAGGGATGGAGCCAAAGCAAAAACAATACCCAGCTGTGGATGTGACTGGTGATAGAAGCAAGGTCTGATGCTGTAAAGAGCAATATTGCATAGGAACCTGGAATGTCAGGTCCATGAATCAAGGCAGATTGCAAGTGGTCAAACAGGAGATGGCAAGAGTGAACATCGACATTCTAGGAATCAGCGATCTAAAATGGACTGGAATGGGTGAATTTAACTAAGATAACCATTATATCTACTACTGCGGGCATGAATCCTTTAGAAGAAATGGAGTAGCCATCATGGTCAACAAAAGAGTCCAAAATACAGTACTTGGATGCAATCTCAAAAACGACAGAATGATCTCTGTTCATTTCCAAGGCAAACCATTCAGTATCACAGTAATCCAAGTCTATGCCCCAACCAGTAACGCTGAAGAAGCTGAAGTTGAATGGTTCTATGAAGACCTACAAGACCTTTTAGAACTAACACCCAAAAAAGATGTCCTTTTCATTATAGGGGACTGGAATGCAAAAGTAGGAAGTCAAGAAACACCTGGAGTAACAGACAAATTTGGCCTTGGAATATGAAATGAAGCAGGGCAAAGACTAATAGAGTTTTGCCAAGAAAATACACTGGTCATAGCAAACACCCTCTTCCAACAACACAAGAGAAGACTCTACATATGGACATCACCAGATGGTCAGCACCGAAATCAGATTGATTATATTCTTTGCATCCAAAGATGGAGAAGCTCTATACAGTCAGCAAAAACAAGACCAGGAGCTGACTGTGGCCCAGATCATGAACTCCTTATTGCCAAATTCAGACTGAAATTGAAGAAAGTATGGAAAATCACTAGACCATTCAGGTATGACCTAAATCAAATCCCTTATGATTATGCAGTGGAAGTGAGAAATAGATTTAAGGGACTAGGTCTGATAGATAGAGTGCCTGATGAACTATGGACTCCGGAGGTTCATGACATTGTACAGGAGACAGGGATCAAGACCATCCCCATGGAAAAGAAATGCAGAAAAGCAAAATGGCTGTCTGGGGAGGCCTTACAAATAGCTATGAAAAGAATAGAAGCGAAAAGCAAAGGAGAGAAGGAAAGATACAAGCATCTGAATGCAGAGTTCCAAAGAATAGCAAGAAGAGATAAGAGAGCCTTCCTTAGTGATCAATGCAAAGAAATAGAGGAAAACAACAGAAGGGAAAGACTAGAGATCTCTTCAAGAAAATTAGAGATACCAAGGGAACATTTCATGCAAAGATGGGCTCGATAAAGGACAGAAATGGTATGGACTGAACAGAAGCAGAAGATATTAAGAAGAGATGGCAAGAATACACAGAAGAACTATACAAAAAAGATCTTCATGACCAAGATAATCACGATGGTGTGATCACTCACCTAGAGCCAGACATCCTGGAATGTGAAGTCAAGTGGGCCTTAGAAAGCATCACTACGAACAAAGCTAGTGGAGGTGATGGAATTCCAGTTTAGCTATTTCAAATCCTGAAAGATGATGCTGTGAAAGTGTTGCACTCAATATGCCAGCAACTTTGGAAAACTCAGCAGTGGCCACAGGACTGGAAAAGGTCGGTTTTCATTCCAATCCCAAAGAAAGACAATGCCAAAGAATGGTCAAATGACTGAAAAATTGCACTCATCTCACACGCTAGTAAAGTAAGGCTCAAAATTCTCCAATCCAGACTTCAGCAATATGTGAACCATGAACTTCCTGATGTTCAAGCTGGTTTTAGAAAAGGCAGAGGAACCAGAGATCAAATTGCCAGCATCCCTTGGATCATGGAAAAAGCAAGAGAGTTCCAGAAAAACATCTATTTCTGCTTTATTGACTATGCCAAAGCCTTTGACTGGATCACAATAAACTGTGGAAAATTCTGGAAGAGATGGGAATATCAGACCACCTGACCTGTGTCTTGAGAAACCTGTATGCAGGTCAGGAAGCAACAGTTAGAACTGGACATGGAACAACAGACTGGTTCCCAGTAGGAAAAGGAGTACGTCAAGTCTGTATATTATCACTCTGCTTATTTAACTTATATGCAGAATACATCATGAGAAACACTGGGCTGGAAGAATCACAAGCTGGAATCAAGATTGCTGGGAGAAATATCAATAACCTCAGATATCACCACCCTTAAGGCAGAAAATGAAGAGGAACTAAAAGCCTCTTGATGACAGTGAAAGAGGGGAGTGAAAAAGTTGGTTTAAAGCTCAACATTCAGAAAACGAAGATCATGGCATCTGGTCCCATCACTTCACAGGAAATAGATGGGGAAACAGTGGAAACAGTGTCAGACTTTATTTTTCTGGGCTCCAAAATCACTGCAGATGGTGACTGCAGCCATGAAATTAAAAGGCACTTACTCCTTGGAAGCAAAGTTATGACTAACCTAGATAGCATATTAAAAAGCAGAGACATTACTTTGCCAACAAAGGTCCGTCTAGTGGAAGGCTATGTCTTTTCCAGTGGTCATGTATGGATGTGAGAGTTGGACTCTGAAGAAAGATGAGCGCCGAAGAGTTGATGCTTTTGGACTGTGGTGTTAGAGAAGACTCTTGAGAGTCCCTTGGACTGTAAGGAGATCCAACCAGTCCATTCTGAAGGAGATCAGCCCTGGGATTTCTTTGGAAGGAATGATGCTAAAGCTGAAACTCCAGTACTTTGGCCACCTCATGTGAAGAGTTGACTCATTGGAAAAGACTCTGATGCTGGGAGGGATTGTGGGCAGGAGGAGAAGGGGACGACAGAGGATGAGATAGCTGGATGGCATCACTGACTCAATGGATGTGAGTCTGAGTGAACTCCGGGAGTTGGTGATGGACAGGGAGGCCTGGCGTGCTGCAATTCGTGGGGTCGCAAAGAGTCGGACATGACTGAGCTACTGAACTGAACTGAACTGAACTGAGAGCAACTTCCCTTATTTTGAGAGTGGTAGTGATGGTGGTACTTCATCTGATTCCTTATTCTCTTGTTTTACTACCACTTCTCTTTGCCAATGAGCATTCTTAACTCAAAAGGACAGTAAGAAGAAATCAAGCTTTCCTAGTATGATAATAAATGTACAAGGTATCCCTATATGGTTGGCAGGTGAAATATGAACTTTATGAACTTCTGATGCTATTTTCGGTTACCTCTAGGTTCTGAAACCTTTTCAGTTTTACCTGTTTATTTCCTTTTATTTTTTTCAAATCCTTAACTTTAGCTAATTGTCCTTCCTCTCTGATTTATTTAACTAACTCTGATCCTTGCAAACCCAAAACCTCCAAACTCAGGCCTTCCCTGGTATGCTCAATAAACTTGAGACTTCATGGTTTTCTGCTGCCCTTAGTTTTCTATTCTTCCTCTGAAATGATGGATTTTAGTACCTATCCCTTCATTCATAATCAGCCTTGCAGTACTTTGTGACATTTCCTGGGCAGGACAGAGCTGCCTATCCTGTTATTTACGTTTTTTAAAATTTATTGTTTTTTAATATTTCCTGTACTTGTGACTTGTTTTGCCAATTATATTGTCACCTCTTTTGGAACCAGGATGATATACTTCTTATCTTTTGACGATATTTTGATTTGTTGACTTACTGATAGATGGTCTAAAACAGATACATCTGTAAATGTTCTGATTGGCTCTTGTTATTTTGTACTTTACAAAAATACGCCTAACAGATTCTAGTCCCCAAATACATAAAAAGTGTTTTTGACACAGTAAAAATTTCAGTTTATTTTTTATTTTCTTCAGTAATAGGCCCGTCTTCCCTTCCTGTTAATTCCTTTCTTGTTACAAAAATAATTACTGAGTGTCTTGAAGAATTAAAATAGTTGAGAGTTTGCTAGAGTTATTTAAGAGATACCTGGATTTAACTGGCACTGCTAGCTAAGAAAGCACTAAACAGGTATTATGTAATTTGTCTCCTGAAGCATCTTTAAGGCAGTTCAGAGTGCTGATGACAGTAGGGTAGATAGATATTAACAAACCAGTTGGAGATACTACTTAATGGAAGGTCCTGCTTACAGACCTCAATACCCTGCCTTTTGAACACACATTCTTTGTACTGTGTTCGCCTAGCCTTCATGATGAGCACAGGAAAAAAATATTACTTGGTGGAAGAAACCAAAACTAACCTCTTAGTTGATGCTACATCATGGGACAGCTTTTGGGAAACTATTAGCTTGTAAATTATCTCCTACAAGAACCTAGCAAATTAAGTGACTATATTTCTTTCTCCTTAATTTATTTTATTATTTTTATTTATTATTAGTTTTGGCCATGCTTTGCAGCTTGCAGGATCTTTCTCCAAGCAGGAATCAAACTCAGGCCCTAGAAGTGAAAGCGCTGAGTCCTAACAATTGGACCTTCAGGGAATTCCCTGTTTCTTTTCCCTTTAAATATGGCTTTCATCTTATAATTTTAATTGTTTCAACACATGGGAACATTTGGTTATATGTGTTCTTTTTCAGTGTGCAGTGGACATGTTCTAATTAAGATCAACTAGCTGACAACTAAGCATAGTTAAAATGATGTTTTATATCAGGGATTAGTGATTAGAACTCAGTTATCTTTCTACACAGGTTTTTTTTTTTTTTAATAAATTTAAAAAATATATTTAAGCCAAAGACTTTTGAGATGTTTGGGAATAATTTTCATATATGCGTGTATGTATCACTGAGCTCCCAGTTACATTGAAACGCTGTCAGCATGCTTTGAAAGGGACACAGTGGAGGAAAGGATAGCGCTCTTCTCTTTCACTTCTCACGTCCAGTTCACCAGCAAACTGCATCAGACAGCTCCCCAGCACCATCACGGCTATCATCTTACTTCAAGCCGCCATCATGTCTTTTCCTTACTGTTGTCCCTTCTTCCAAAATGATTCTGTTTGCAGTCTGTTTTCCATACTGCAGTCAGAGTAATGTTTTCGGATATTAAAAAATGATAAACAGCTCACGAAATACATAACAGATGTAATAGAAACATAGATTATATAAGAAAAAATTTAGACTTTATGTATTTAAATAAATCTAAACATATATCTAAATATCTAAAACTCATGTTCCGATTGATGACATTATAACACATCGTATCTTGAAATCTGTTGAAATATGTGTTTTGGAAATTGTTAACATAGCAAAGCATGTAAAATACTAAAAGCAAAAAATAAAATTGTAATAATTTATACTTATTACAAAATGAAAGAGGAAAGGTAAATCCATCAAACATGCATTTATTGTTTTATCATTTCCCTAATTAAAACCTTTTATTCTCTTCCCATTGCTCTTACGATAAAATTCAAACTGTGTTTCATGTCTCACAGAGGCCCATTGACATCCTCAACATCTTCTCTGGTGACTTGTTGAACAGATGGCTCCAGTTTCCTTGGTCCTTATTCAGTTTCTCAACCTGCCAATTTTCTTCTTGCCTTAGCTACTTTGTTCTCCCTTTTGGGTCCATCATTTAGTTTCAGTTCAGTTCAGTTCAGTTCAGTCGCTCAGTAGTGTCCAACTCTTTGCGACCCCATGAATCGCAGCACACCAGGCCTCCCTGTCCGTCACCAACTCCCAGAGTTCACTCAAACTCATGTCCATCGAATCAGTGATGCCATCCAGCCATCTCATCCTCTGTCGTCCCCTTCTCCTCCTGCCCCCAATCCCTCCCAGCATCAGAGTCTTTTCCAATAAGTCAACTCTTCGCATGAGGTGGCCAAAGTATTAGAGTTTCAGCTTTAACATCATTCCTTCCAAAGAACACCCAGGACTGATCTCCTTTAGAATGGACTGGTTGGATCTCCTTACAGTCCAAGGGAATCTCAAGAGTTCAAAAGCATCAGTTCTTTGGTGCTCATCTTTCTTCACAGTCCAACTCTCACATCCATATATGACCAGTGGAAAAACCATAGCCTTGACTAGACAGACCTTTGTTGACAAAGTAATGTCTCTGCTTTTGAATATGCTATCTAGGTTGGTCATAACTTTCCTTCCAAGGAGTAAGCGTCTTTTAATTTCCTGGCTGCAATCACCATCTGCAGTGATTTTGGAGCCCAGAAAAATAAAGTCAGCCACTGTTTCCATTGTCTCCCCATCCATTTCCCATGAAGTGATGGGACCAGATGCCATGATCTTCGTTTTTTGAATGTTGAGTTTTAAGCCAACTTTTTCACTCTCCTCTTTCACTTTCATCAAGTGGCTTTTTAGTTCCTCTTCACTTTCTGCCATAAGGGTGGTGTCATCTGCATATCTGAGGTTATTGATATTTCTCTCTCATTTAGTTTAGTTCTTGCAAATAATAGATGCTTAATGTAGACTGACTAAATAAGCACCAGAATGCAAATAGTATCCATCTCTTCCAGGGTGGTTGTGCATTCCTTCATTTATGTTTTTTGAATTTAAAACATTTTCTGTAATGAACATGTATTTTCTAATTATCAGAAGGTAAAAAATTATCATTCTGGGCTTCTAGAATTGGAGACCCTGGTAGGTGAAATTCAGTAAGTCAGGAGGAACTTAGAAATTAAATTATCATAAGTCAATGAAGAGTCTGTACAAAGAAATCAATTCAGTGAGGCATTGCATTCAGGTAGGATGGGTGGAGTGTTGGGTTAAAGGAAGTTGGTCCATCTGAGTTGTGCTTTCCAATTACTTTATGCCTTATTTAATTTAAACTTAAATTTAAAATTTAGTTTCTCAGTTGCACTAGCTACATTGCAAGTGCTTTATAGTCATGTTAGCTAGCTGCTGCCATATTGAACAGTATAGATAGGGGAATTTTTCATCATGCAAAAAATATTTTATCACAGAAGGTATGGGATCTAGAATCCTGGAAGCAGGTATCAAGGAACAGAAACTCAAGATAGGCAACAAAAGAAGAAAGGAAGACTTAGGTAGTGAGGTTGGGCAATGTGAATCTGGAAAAGGAGTTTATTTTGAGTATTCAAAATTTGAGTATTCAAAGGAGTTTGAGTATTCAAAGGAGTATTCAAAGTATGCGTTTTGAGCAAAGTGACACAGCTGGAAGAAGGCATTTATTTTTCTGTTAAAGTCTTGAGGAAGACCTGTAAGAAATTGTTTAAGTATAAATAACAATGCAAACTAGTATCTGTGTTAAATTGTGTTCTGTATCCCTTTATGTGATAAATGGTTTTGGAAAGTGGGGGGCTATTGAAAAGATTTTATTGGGAAGAGTAACTAGTACATGAAGGATTTTCTCCTTGATTGTATATGACAGTGGTTAGAATACTGAATGCCTGTCCTGTTTCTCATTTCACTGCCCCTTCATACTTCATACTTTTAAGGTATAAAAAAGTATGCATCTTGATAACAGTAGTCACACAGCTACACTGCTTAGGTATATTTTAACATCTCTTTTGATTCATCAAGAAAATAGGATGAAAGGCAAACAACAAGTATATTCAAACTGAATCGAAGAAAAATAAAATCTTGAATTTAATTATGTTGAATAATTGCTTAAGCAAATGTGACTCAGATTGTAGGTATAATGTGTATTGGAAATACTTGAAGCATGTATATGGATACAATTCCAAATACTAGAATGTTCTTATAACACAGAACCGTTTTGGTTAGACGATTTTAATAGCAGCTTACTTATACTTTTGGTGAGATGGTGAGCTAATGATGTAGCCGTTAATTTGAATTTAGCAGACATTTTAAATATAGGTTTCTCTTACAGAGACAAAAGTTGCAATTTAAAGCTCTTTGGTGGTCTAAAAACAGCTTAATTCTGTAGTAGCATGGTAATAAGTACTAATCCAGCTTATACAGTGATTGTAGTATGTCATGTTTGTGAAAGATTGCCCAACTGCTTTCTCTGGGTTTTATGTTAATTTTAAAATATTAAACATAAAACCTTATAACATCTTCATGCTGAGATAAACTGTTCAATTTAACTTGTGCTCAAGCAGCAGCTGTCAGGAATTATCTTGTTCCTAGTGCTTTTTGCTATCACCTTGTGCCCTTTCCTGCCAGAGACACAGTGTGGGATGATAAAGCTCACCTTGTTAGGATTTATTGCTTAAATAATACCTGAGGCAAGAAGAACACTGGGAACCTAGGGTTTAACTGCTGATTGAGTGATGTCATTCATTGTGTTGTTGTACCTATTTTTTTTTAATTGATAAAAGAGGGCAAAGTAAAAATTGCCTATGAATCTTACCTGCATTTTATTTTTTTTGTGTGAGCATCTTCCCCACTTCTTTATAGGTATCACTGAGCTGAATATTTGAGGAGTTGCTTATTGTCCAATTTAACTACCATTTTACAAGGAAAAAGCAAAGAGAAATGTTTTAATTATGTTGGAGATAATTTCCACAATTTAGAAGTAGTGAGGGCTATTTCAAAATTAGTTATGAAAATAAAATGAGTTTCTTATTAATGACTGAACAAACTGAAGGAAGTGTTGGTGTGGGCAGTCCCAAATGGGTAATATTGTGAAAACCATTGTCATTTTACTTCTGAATGTATTGCAGTCTTTCACTTGAGAACTTCTATTTGGAAGGTTCCATTTTAAATTTGGATTCTTTGATTATGGATCAGCTGGTAGGTAGAGTAAAGAGAGGTGGTGTGTGGTTGGAGGAGAGTAAAGGCCTTGCTTTAGTTAAACATTTGCTACAGATGTTCCACCTTGAGGATAATTCCCATGGAGCAAATGAACAATTGGATTATGACTAGAAATACATATATGAGGGATTTATTATTTATAGAATGTAACATACTTTTCCCTTCTACTTTCTGTCATCTAATGCATATCCTCCCGTTTGTAGTTATATAAATGTATAACTTAAAAATTGATAAAGGTAGATCAATGAGTTACAATATACCATTTATTTAATCTATTATAAACATTTCTATGAATATTTGTTATTAGTGACCTTTTGACCAAACCATTTAAGAATTAGTTGCAGACATTATTATGCTTTACATGTAAATAATTCAACATGTCTACTAAGAACGAGGATATTCTCCTATATAACAGCAGTAAAATTACTACACTTCAATTTAAGATTGATAAAACTTTACAATTTTATATTCAACCCAGAGTTTCCCTGTTGTCGTTATATCTTTTATAGTTTTTTTTTTCCCCATTCAGTATCCCATCAAGCATCACACACTGCATTTTGTTTGGGGATCTCTTTATTCCCCTTTACTCTAGATTTTCTTTTTCCTTTTATGACCTTGACATTCTTGAAGATCCAGCCCCATTTATTTTGCGACTGGCTGGCTATTTCCTCATGACCAAATTCACATTAAACATTTGGGGCAGGAATTGGCGATCTCTGTCTTTCTATCATGTATTGGGAAATACATGATATCCCTTTGATCCACCATTGTTCATATTAAATTTGATCACTTGGTAAGTTGATGTCTACCAAATTTCTCCATTAATTAATGGAAGTTACTTCTCCATGTAATTAATAGATGGAAGCTGTAGTTAATGAATTTCTCTTCCTTGTGTGTGAATGCATTGTGTTTACTTAGGTCTCAATGATTGAGTCATTGCTTACAATAGTGAGGGAGGGAGCAGGAAAAGAGGGAGGGGGAAGTATTACTCAATAACTTGCTCTACCAATCACCACCTATTTTTTTTCTTTTAGGAAAATATTGATTGAGATTAAGTTTTATTTTTCTCTCTGCTAAAGATCATGGAGAAGGCAATGTCACCCCACTCCAGTACTCTTGCCTGGAAAATCCCACGGACAGAGGAGCCTGGTGGGCTGCAATCCATGGGGTCACTAGGAGTCGGACACGATTGAGCGACTTCACTTTCACCTTTCACTTTCATGCATTGGAGAAGGAAATGGCAACCCACTCCAGTGTTCTTGCCTGGAGAATCCCAGGGACGGGGGAGCCTGGTGGGCTGTCGTCTCTGGGGTCGCACAGAGTCGGACATGACTGAAGCGACTTAGCAGCAGCAGCAGCTAAAGATCAGATTTGTAGATAAGCAAATATCTTTGTATTTCATAATTTTCAGTCTCTTTTTTATTTTTATTTTTTGGCCCCACTGTGTACATGCAGGATCTTAGTTCCTGTACATGCAGGATCTTAGTTCCCTGACTGGGAATCAAACTCATTCCCCTTGCATTGAGTGCAGAGTCTAACCACTGAATCACCAGCGAAGTCCCCAGTCCCAGTTTTAGAAAACTTTATACTTGATGGTGGTGGGAATATTTTTGGACAAAATAGAGGACATTTTCAGGATATAAATTTTCTATTTGCTTTGTGCTTAGTTGCTCAGTCGTGTCCGACTCTTTGCAACCCCATGGACAGAGGACCCTGGCGGGCTACTGTCCATGGGGATTCTCCAGGCAAGAATACTGGAGTGGATTGCCATGCCCTCCTCCAGGGGATCTTCCCAACCCAGGAATCGAACCATGGTCTCCTGCATTGTAGGCACTCTTTAACCAGCTAAGCTACCTTTAGTTGAGTACAAATAGACAATTAAAAATGCATCTTCTTGATAAATTTTTTACTTTAAAGCAATAAATCATAACATTAATACAGCAATGTGAGTTTAGAAACGTCTCTACTTTTGGGTCTTCTGTTTCTCTTTTAGTCCATGAAGAAGACACTTGAATTCCCATTTATGATATATGCTCTTGTTATGTAATTATTATTCTTATGTGAAAGGCTAGTGCTGCAGATCATATAAACACCTGAAGTTAGTCATTTGGCTTGTCAGCAAGGGAGAGTTTATAGTAGTTGTAATCATGGTAATAACAAGGATGCTATTTAGTATTTATTAAGTACAATAAAAAGCATCTGCAATGGAAGTGGTACACAACGAATTCATATCCGTAGTGTAATGAATAGTACTTTGGGCTTAAAAGACCAGGAGTCTCTGCTTTGCCACTTTCTACCAGTGTGATTTCTAGGAAAAACTCGTAACCTTCTTCGATCTCATTTTTTAGAATGGGAATTAAAGCTGTAAGGGTTAAATGATTCTATATTATGTTATAAAGGTGGCATTTCATCAAAATTGTGCCATCTAAACGTCTCCAGCTGCTCAGGGACTGTAATTGTCCCTCTTTTGTGTCCACATGTGTTGCCCCTTGTTAGTGAAGTATTTCCAGGTCGTCCCAGGCAGTTGTCTGTTTGTCCTCCAGAGTATTTTGTTCACGTCACTATTATAGACAGCATGCATTCTGTGGGCTGTCTTGTTCACCTCTTCTCTTCTTCCTGGCTCGACCCTGGTAATAGTAGGCATTTATAATAAATGTTTGTGGAATTAATGAGTAAATAGACACTATTTCATTCATAAACATGGATATGTAGACATTCAGTTTCCTTTGTCCCCACCCCACCCTGCCCCCCGCCAGAGTCAAAGAACCAGCCTTTCTTCATTTTTTAAATTTAGGTTTTATATAAGGGATATTACAGAGGGTATATCTGGTACCATTAGCAGTCCAGTAATTGAGAAGAAAATATAAAACCAACCCCAGAAATACTGCAGAACATTTAAAAGGGGGGCAGTGAGAAACATGCCAAGAGAAAAAGCCCTCCCTCACTAGATAAGTCTGTTGCATAAATCAAAAGGGTTTATGTCATAACACGAACATGTGCCATTCCTGCTCATATATTGAATTTCAGTAGTTGGTTGCATAAAGAAGTAAAGTGTAATAAAACTGGCGAGCAAAGTATTCCCCAGTCAGCCTTATCTTTGTTCCATTTGTCCTTCAGATAGAGCTTTTCTTGCCTTTTTCAATAAAATCCATCCAGCTTTTTTTTTTTTTTTTGCATCTCTCAGTAACTGAGCTGAGAAGACCAATGAGATTCAGGGCTTTTATAGTTCTTAGCAGCTGCTTTTTAAGAGATCAAAACTTAGAATGCTGCTACATGGTATTAGGCTTAACTCTTGATGTGTCCCTATAGGGGATATGTTTTCCTTGGAGTAGGATGAGTAGAGAGAAGAGAAGGTGAAGAATGCCCCTTATAGTATGCTCAGGATGGTAATCCTAATTTCCTTCTTTCCTAGGATCCTCTTTGCAAGCTCAGTGCTTAACCTGACTGAACTGGCTGCCCTTCGACCTGACCTTGGGAAATTGAAAAAGATTCTGTACTTTCATGAGAACCAATTGGTATATCCTGTCAAGAAGTGTCAGGAGAGGGATTTCCAATATGGATACAACCAAATTCTCTCCTGGTAGGTATAGATTGTATCACTGTATTTAGTCCTTTGCCATCTTTTTCCTTATAGTTAACTTTTAAATCTAGAGACCTACGGTACACATATTTTTAAAATACCTTATATTAGGAGCAAATGTTTAAATATACCTTCCATGGTAAGAATTACTTGTACCTCTGCAATATATATATACAGATAAGAGAACAACTAATTTTTTTTTATAAAATACATATGTGTAGCAAACGGATTATATGTTAAACTAGTTATTTAACTGTATTTTCTACAACACTCAAAATAGAAGCAAAGGGCTGTCAGGGACCTCCTTCAGCCCCTTATTCCATCATCTGTTGTGTGAGATGTACTTTTAGAAAAGGCAGTTATTCAACTTTTATTTACCAGCTACTTTCAGTGTATCCAGCCAAAATCAAAATAGAAATGTACAGAGGAGTAAACAAAAATTAAAGGGTAACAGAGAAAGAGGTTTTTGTCCTTTTATTCTCATTGTTTGTAAGAGAAAACTATGGAAAATGAATCTTTAGGTGATGTTTGGTTTTTTTCTTCCCCTCATTGAGTCTTCTGAAATTGCCTAGCCTTAAAATACCATGACATTTCAAAGGTGATGGTCCTTCTGTTTTGTTACTTCAACAAAGTATATCTCTTGAAACTTAGTTAATAAAAGAAGTTAATAACGACTCTGAAACAGCTTTGCTATTGGATCCCATCGACATAACTGCAACACTCAAATGGAGTCAGTTTGGCAGTGATTGGGTACAGTTTACTCACCATTTTTAATAGTCGTTAGCCTTTGGGGTTGATGTTCTTAAACAGACACCCAGCTCTTTTGCTAGTATATTCCATAGTTTCGTTGACATAGAAGAACAGCTAGCTGGTAATACTTCTGTGTTTTGAGCATTTTGTAAATGTTTTCCTGCAATCATTTTTACAAGCTGCTTCAATTGTGAAGTAGCAATGCTATCAAAATAGAGAGGAGCTGCTTCCCGTCAAATGTCTCGTAAAAAAAAGCAACCGTTTTTAAATTTCATAATAAAATTAAAATACTTTATTTTATATTGAAACAGAGAGGGAAAATATATTTTAAAAACAAAAATGAAATCATTTTATACTTTATCAATATGGAAAACATTTGTAATATTCTTTTGGTTTCTTGAATTAGCATCATTCTTTTCCTCAGATAGTGTGTGTTTATTACCCCTGAGAAATAACTGTGGAAAAAAATTAAGTCTGTTTTTCCCTTTATGGATGGCTTTAAAGTTAATGGAAGTTACACCCACTCATATCAAAGAGGAAATGCATGAAAAAGAATATTTCTGTAAACTATCTTGGTTCTTTAATTTGGCAAAGACTGGGTTTTTAAGAATATATGTAGTTGAGTTGCATGCCCTTTGAGGGCAAATAGCAAACAAACAAACAAACAAACAAACAAACTCACTACCCCTCATCTCTCTGTTTTAGAAAAGATTGCTTTTGCTCAAAGGGAGTGAGACCATAAAATCTTATACATGATTTTTGAGCATTGCTCTTCTCAAGAGGGTAAACTGGTAGATGAACTTGAAGAGAAAGAAATGGACTTGATCGTCGCTGGGACTCTTAATGAGAAAGCTGTGGTTTGCAGTCGTCCAGAGGAAAAATAAGAATGTCAGAAAGCAGTCCAGTTCAGATTCTCTTTGAAAAGTATGACTCCAGCTTCCTGAAATGTTTCTTTAGTTTTCTTGCTGACTTCTGCTTTTGTTGGCACTGTCAGATTTCTTTCTCGACTGTGTGGCAGTTAAGGACTTCAGAGATGACTGACATAAGCACTCACCTTAAACAGAGGTTTCACTAACCCTCTGACTGGTGAACACTTGTTGTAACTATATATTATGACCTGTGCATCGCTATTAAAATATGTGACATATAGTGAAAACAGACTAGCTGTAAAACATCCTTCAACTTTTGGTATATTATTATATTGGCTTCCTTATTGCTCAGTGTAGTGTCAGCACTTCTGTGACATTCTCTTGTGTTATCCATGTTGTAATCACTGCTAACCCCAAATTTGCACTAGGTTGCAACTAAAAAAACAAAAAATGCTTGTATGGGAAAACAGTTTTGCAGGGGTGGGAGTGGATAGGGGTGGCAGGTCAACATTCCTTTTGTTGGTTTTTCATTCCACTATGTACTGATAGTAGGAACTTTGTCTCAGTAAACGCAAATTAAACTAAACTTAGGATTTGTTATGATAGTCCTGCTCTGTAAACTCTATTTATTCATTTGTGTTTTGCAGTCTTGTGGACTTAAGTGTCTTCTTTTCAGTTTTCTTGATGTTCTTTTTAGAGTGAAATAAAACTGTTTTCTCTTTGATCTTATACACCTTCTTATCAAAGCATTTGTATGCATCATGTTGAGATCCAGGGACATTGAGACATGGAATCATTGCTTAAAGCAATGAGTGCTATTTTAAAAAACAAAACAATGATTTATTAAAATGGTTTTTTGAGTCATAAAGGAAACAGTACATATCCCTGTTTTATCCAGTTCACCCACAGTTATCATTTGTGTTCATTGGTTTCCAAAAAAATGTTGTATGCAAATTTGGAAACTACTGACATATTTATGATACATAAACTTTGTTTTTACATTCCCTTCTAACTATATATTTTAGATTATTTTTAATTAAAAAAAAAGTGCTAAGGAGAGGATCACAGAATTTACATCAAAAGCAACAGCCAGTATTATATTTCTTTTGTTTAATTTTGAAGGTTCATGGTGCTATGGTCCTTTATAATATATTATGTAATCAGTAGGACCTAGTGGTATGGATTTCTGGATCCATTTTCACCAGTTTCTTCTATTGCTCTGACTCCCCCAAGTCTAATATAATAATAGAATAAGTTACTTGTAGAGTTCTCATATAATCCTTTCTGTGTGTGTAGTCTCAGAACTTTCAAAAACCTAACAGTTTCTTGAAACAAAGGTTAAAATGAGAAATAGACTTTAACCACATGTTATGAAGGTATGCTCTAGTGTGAAATAATTTTATCTGGATTAGTCTCCTTAAAGGCAGTGAAAAGTATGCTAACTTTTTTGTTCTCCATATTGTGGTGTAAATCAAAGTACATCACTGACATAAAAACTCAACATGGATAACTGGGCCACAGAGAGAAAGGTCCTCATGTTTTTGGTGATAGTACAAAAAATTCCTGGCATTGCAGAAAAATATAGTTAGGTTTGAAGCCTCATAAGTGAGAGTGTTAGTGGCTCAGTCATATCCGATTCTTTGCAACCCCATGGTATGTAGCCTGCAAGGCTCCTCCGTCCATGGAATTCTCAAGGCAAGAATACTGGAATGAGTAGCCATTCTCTTCTCCAGGGATCTTCCTGGATCGATCCCAGGTCTCCTACATTGCAGACAGATTCTTTACTGTCTAAGGAACCAGGGGAGCCCTGAATCCTCATAGAATCCCATTAAATCACTGAATTCTCTCCTGCCTTTCCTCTCTGATGCCTGCCATCTAACTTCCCTTGATATAAGGCTAATGAAAGTAACTTATCTGTTAGGATCATTTTGATAAAAACCAAGAAGTGGAGAGTTCTTTGCAAACCCAAGATTCAGTAAAAACTGTGATTAATGAAGAAGTCTTTAAGCTTCTTCTTTATAAAAGAAGTTATAAAAAGAACTGAATGAATGTGGGCTCACCATATGCATTTATCCTTTCCCTTTGCAGCCTGGTGGCTGATGTGGTGGTATTCAACTCAGTTTTTAATATGGAGTCATTTCTCACTTCTATTGGAAAATTCATGAAGTTGATTCCTGATCACAGACCCAAGGATCTGGAAAGCATCATCAGACCCAAGTGCCAAGTTATTTACTTTCCCATCAGGTTTCCTGACGTGAGCAGGTCAGTGTGACTCTATTTTCAATATTCTGTCATAAATTATTCCCCAAATGTATAAAAATAGGTGCTATTCTTTCCAGTTTTAGCTTTTTCACATAAGCATGGTTAGAGAATTGAGTACTATTTTACCTTGCTGTGATTTATAAATCATGTGTCCAACCTATCACTGAATGGTTAATTCCAATATTAAGTTCTTCTTTTCTTTTCTCTTATATTTGTTTGCCAAAGAAAGGTGCTTTGGCTTTTAACACTGACTGTTGTTTCTTCATTTGTTGTTTTGATACAGAAGTCATAGTCAAGCATATGTCCCAACCTTTTATTTAGCTTATTCCCAGTGGTTTATATGTATAATAGTAACTCCTAAGTAAGTCAGTGTTAAATTTTACTGCTTAGATTACTTTCATTTCCCATGGCTGTGTTTCCGTCTCCCATTTTTTATTATTTACATTATTTTAGTAAAGAATTTGGTATTTTATATTGGGTTAAAATGCATTTAATTGCTATTTCTTTTTCTCAGTCACTAAGGATATTTTTATTACCCTTATCACTGGGCCCACCCTGAATTAGCAATGGATGATGTGGCTCAAAGGGAACATTCTAGAATTCCTTTTCACTTTTGATTAAACCTAGCAAAATTGTTTTTACTGCCACCAGAAATATATCCCCCTTGTGAATAGAAACTTTACTTCAGTCGGACTCATACTAGCTGGGGATGCTGCTGTAACTGACTGTGTCCTTAAAAAAGAGCTCAGGGACAGCTGTTTCTGCCCCATCCTTGAAGGGAAGGCAGGAGACAATTTATTGTCCACGCATGCTGTGTAGGAGGTCGGCATTAGTGTCTATGTTCTGGACTCAGTTCACCCGGATTTTGCTGTGGGGACACCCACTCTTCCACACCCCTAATACTGATTTATTTGAGTCTTACTAGTTAATACTGCACTGAAGAAAATTCTGCTTAATACCAAATCAAGCTATGAGTCATAAAGTTTGTTAGACCACCTTGCCTAATCCTTATTTTCTGGAGTTCAGAAAACAGAAGGCCAGAGAAGCAGACGGGCTTGTACTCACACTGTTGATTGTTGTCAGAGACTGGATTCAAATTTAGATTCTATGACTTTTGATTCAATTTTCTGTTTAGTTTCTAATCTTCCTATTAGTACAGGTCATTTGTCAAAAATATTTAATGATCTATTTACATTTTTGAAAACTGTAAAGCTAAGTGAAACTAAGATCACAGTTGATTTTCATATGTATGTACATGTATGTACATATGGTATATATTTGTAATCCATAATTTTCATGTGTGATGAAAGAATGTCAATGTCTAAAAAACACAGTGGTTATGCTTTAGCTCTGTCTCATTAGTTAGAATATAGCTTATACTTTAGGTCATATTTTTTAACTTTATTTTTGACATTCTTTTAAGTTTTTCATATAATAATATATCATTAAAATGTGCATCTTTAAGTGAATAGGTAGTTATAGTACATCTTAATTTTTATTTCTATAGAATTTCAAACAAATAATGTTTTCCAAATTCATTTGCATCTGATATAGTCCTATAATATCCTATGTTTAATACACCTGTGGCAGTTGAATAGTTTATTAATTTGGACTGTATTACCATAAATAAATCTAGCTAAATGGAAGAAGGTTAAGAAATATTGTGGCCAAGATAACATTCATAAGCAAGGTCTTAGCCCAGAGTGTTATTTGAATTATTTTCAAATGGTAATTTGCTTTATCCAACCCAAACTCATATAGTGTAAGTAAGTGATTATTTGCATGAATGACAATCATTCTAATGCCTGCAGTCTTAAAAAGAGTATTATTTTGTTGAGATGTTGAAAAATATTTAGTAATGCCAAAGGCAAATAACCAAGGTGATTAAAAATAAAACGACTTTTGAATGCCTCTACTTTCTCTCTATACAAATATTATAGTCATGGCAAAGTTGTATTAAATTTATAAACAAAGCAGAACATATACTTAAATGATTAATATAATGTACTATAATAATATATAATATAAGGGGTAATAACAGGGAAGGGAAAAAGCCATATTTCAGCAAAGTATATGAGGACTTCTAAAGTTGATAATTGTTCAAAGTCAGAACGTCCAACTTTGAGATTGAAATCCAGTATTGAGCTTATAGTACCTGCTGTTACCTGTTGCCTTCCTTACCCTTACACTGCCTCATTCTCAAAGGCCAGAAAAATAGTAACAAGGAAGAATATTCACTTGAAAATATTTCATTATATGTATTAAAACATTTTGGGAAGAGAAAGCTCGTAAATACCATAGTTAGGCATGCACATATTTGAGGCTTGACCACCCCTGGAGGCTCAGAAAGTAAATAATCTGCCTGTAATGGAGGAGACCTGTGTTCAGTCCTTGGGTCAGGAAGATACCCTAGAGAAGGAAATGGCAGCCTATTCCACTGTTTTTGCCTGGGAAATCCTAACCTGGAGGACTGCAGTCTGTGGGTTCAGCAAAGAGTTGAACACAACTGAGCAACTAATGCTTCCACTTTCACTACTAGCCCTGTAACCCATGCAAGTATAAAGACCTTGAGTTTAGGTTATGATTATATTTACCTTATCACCTCATAGGCATGATGTAGCAATTAAATGAAATAATATGTGCCAAACGTCCAGCCTGGCACATAACAGAACCTTAATAACGATTGTGTGGGATGTGGCTCAGACGCTCAGTTGTGTCTGACTCTTTGCAACCCTATGGACCGTGGCCTGCCTCCATGGACCTGTGTCCACAGGATTCTCCCAGCAAGAAGACTGGAGTGGGGTGCCTTTTCCTCCCCCAGGGAACCTTCATGACCCAGGGATCAAACCCATGTCTCTTCTGTCTCCTGCATTAGCAGGCAGACACTTTACTATTAGCGCCGCCTGGGAAGCCCTTAATAAAGATTAATTCATATTGTTAACTCCTTCATCCCCATTGTTTTATAACCTAGCACATTTATTGCAACCTGAATAAAGAGGACTGTCTTCCCTTTTTCCCTCTCTTAACATGTGATAACAGAGAAGTATTCTGCCAAAGGAACAGTCTAATATAAATAAGGAAATTCCTTTATATATTCTTCTTATCACCCTAATTTAAGCAGCCTTTTGGCCTTACCAGAACAAACTATCCACTGATGTTAAGGAGCCAGCTCATCACTTTCATTCTTCTCGTCCTAATTTTGCTTCTTCTTTTTCCAGTTGAACTTCCATATTCTGTCACTGTACCTCCTTTCTTGTGTATACTCTCAAATCTTTTGCACCTTTTCTTTTTTCTTTGATTAGGAGAAAAACCTCCAGCCATACTTACTGCTACTGCTACTGCTAATCACTTCAGTCGTGTCCGACTCTGTGCAACCCCATAGACGGCAGCCCACCAGGCTCCCCCATCCCTAGGATTCTCCAGGCAAGGACACTGGAGTGGGTTGCCATTTCCTTCTCCAATGCATGAAAGTGAAAAGTGAAAGGGAAGTCGCTCAGTTGTGTCCGACTCTTAGCGACCCCATGGACTGCAGCCTTCCAGGCTCCTCTGCCCATGTGATTTTCCAGGCAAGAGTACTGGAGTACATTGCCTTCTCCAGCCATACTTACTAGCCCACTCTAAATTCATGACCCCTAAATCTAGATAGAAACTTCAAACTAGATGGCGAGTATACCATGCTTCCCCTCTTGTAGATAACTATTTATACATTTTCCTTTCCTTGTAAGCTTTTAATAACAGATCTTCAGACTTCTTTCTCAGATAATGACTGAAAAATAGAAGCAATCAGAAGAGAATATTTTTACACTGCCACCATCACATCTACCAATTTTGTGCTTCTGGATGCATTTTTTTTTAATCTTCACACCTATAACTATGGATGGACTGACCTTGTTTCTGTCTAAGGTCCATCTCCATTTCTTTGTGGGAGCCCATCTTCCTTGCTTACCTAAAAATTACTTTTCTGGTAATTTTTTTTCTCTGATCTGCATCATCCATTTTCCTCTTTTCTGGATGGTTCCTATTAGCATACAAAAATGCTATTTGTTTTACATCTTAAAAACATTCTCTTTTGATTCCAGTTCTTTTTCTGCTACTGCCTCATTTCTTTCTCTCTCTTAATAGCAAAACCTCTAAAAAATTTTTTTTCTCTCTCTTAATATCAAAACCTCTAAAAAAATCTTTTTTTTTTCAATTTCATTCCCACTGTTCTCTCTTGAAGCTGCTCCACTGAAACTGTTTTTGTCAAGGTCACTGATGACTTCCATGCTTGTGGTCAGCTCTCATTCCTCATCTTACATCACACATCAGCAACATGGGACACACCGTGACATTGTCTTAAAGGTGGCTCCTAGGACACAGGTTCTGCTCTCAGGACTGTTGCTGGTTTCTCAATATGACTTTGATCTTTAGCTTTGAACTGGCCTTTAGCACTCTTGAAACTTAAGGGATTAATGGAGGAAGAGCCCAGGATTGAAATGAGAAGATTAGAGTCAGAAGGTCATCAATGAGAGAATTATCCTGTGGGACAAAGGGAAGAGAGTTTTAAGGAGATGGCTTAGGCTTAAATGCATACTCAGTCATGTCCAACTCTTTGCAACCCCAATGGACTGTACCAGCCCAGCTCCTCTGTCCATGGGATTATCCCATCAAGAATACTGGAGTGGGTTGCCATTTCCTCTTCCAGGGGATTTTCCTGACTTAGGGATCGAACACACATCTCTATGTCTCCTGCCTTGGCAGGTGGATTCTTTACTACTGAGCCACCTGGGAATCCCTTTAAGGAGATGGGCAGTAGTTAATTCAGAGGAGTGAGATTAAATAAAGTGATGACTAAAGCTATGCTTGAATTTGACACTTAAAGGGACAGTGGTACCCCACCTTGCATTCTATTAACTCACAATAAAATTTCAGGGATGGAATGGGGAGGGAGGAGGGAGGAGGGTTCAGGATGGGGAACACATGTATACCTGTGGCGGATTCATTTTGATATTTGGCAAAACTAATACAGTTATGTAAAGTTTAAAAATAAAATAAAATTTAAAAAAAAATTCATAATTTTTTTGGTAGCCAGAGAAACAGACTTCAAGTCGAAATGAGATCTCTTTTTCTTTCTGTCTCTATCTCTCTCTTTCTCTCTCTCTCTCACAATCAGGCCCTGCTTATTTTAAAAATGAAGGCACCAGGGCCCAGAGAAGTTTAGTGTCTTCTGGTAATCACACAGCTAGATAGAGACAGGAACTGGAACTGAAACTGGAACTCCTATCTCAAAACCTCCATCTAGTGTTCAGCCCATCACTTATTGTAAATGTAATTTTGGAGGTCTTGATTATCTGATTTTTCAGCTGACAGCAGATTAACAGCATCAAATTGGGGGTGCGATAAAGGCAGGCTCACTGACAGCAGTAAAAAGTGACAGCTGACTGACAGCTTGACAACAAGGGAGGAGAGAGATAAACTATTAAAAAAAATATATGAGAAGTGAAAAAGCATAGCAGCCTGGAGCCTTGTAGGGCAGGGCAGGCAACTCTGCACACTGAAGAACCCTGCAGACATTTCTCCATGATTGTACAGCTTGTACATCTAATAGATGACTGTGATTTATTAAGAAAGGTTAAATGGTAACCAGTAAATTCTCTTTAAAAATATAGGGAAACTCATAACCTACTTTTGGCAGAAATTATAAATGACAGCAAATAAAGCTAAATGTCATGTCTTACTCTAGGATGTACATGAGTCATATTCACCTAAAGGAAGATAATAAACATCTGACCCCTTTTCATGCAGTTGCAGTGTCTGTAAGCTTCAGTGAGTGGGAAACATTTCAGTAAGCTACTTCTTCTTGGATCTTTCTAACTGAAGCCTTTTCATGTACCAGTTCTCCCTTTGCTGTTAGGGTGTTTATATTGGCTTCCTTGAAACTGAAGGCATCAAAGCCTGCCAGATGATCAGTAGTCAACAAAACTGATTTTGTCATATTAATACCATGTCTTAGTCCTTTTGGTCTGCTATAACAAAATACCATGGATTGGGTGGCTAGTAAACAACAGAAATTTATTTCTCACATTTCTGAAGACTGGGACGTCCAAGATCAAGGCACTGGCAGATTTGATGTCTTGTGAAGGCCTGCTTTCTGATTCATAGATGGCTGTCTTCCCACTGTGTTCTCACATGATGCAAAGGGCAAGGGAACTCTCTGTGGTTTCTTGCATAAGGGCACTAATCTCATTCATGAGGGCTCCACCCTCATGACCTAATCACCACCCAAAGTCCTGCATCTCTTAAAAGCGTCATATTAGGAGTCAAGATTTTGACAAAGGAATTTTGAAGAGATAAAGACTTTCAGCTTGTAGCATGCCAAAAGATAGATGTGATCTCAAGACTTAGTGGGCTGAGACTTATGACTAGGAGGAAGACTAATCTGTGTTAAAGGATATAGGTTAGATTGAAAATTAAGGAATTTTTACTTCACATTTCTTTTTTTTTATTTGTTTATTATATTTTTGGTCCTTGTTTCTGCATGAAGGCTTTATCTTCACAGTGGATATCATCTACTTCAAATACCATTCAGTTGGATTAAAGACAAAGAGAGATAAATGCTCAGGCTCTCAAGGCTGGGTGCTTCTATGTATTTGTCACTTGCCTGCCTTCTCTCTTACATTTTATTGTGAAAAATGGGGGCTACTCTTCATTGCCATGTGTGGGCTTCTCATTGTGGTGAATTCTCTTGTTGCAGAGCACAGTCTCTGGGTTCACGGGCTTCAGTATTTGTGCCTCGTGGGCCCCAGAGCTTGCAGAGTCCAGTAGTTGTGGTCTACAGGCTTAGTTTCTCCGTGACATGTGACATCAGGGATTGAACCCATGTCCCCTGCATTAGCAGGTAGATTCTTTATGACTGCATCACCAGGGGAGTCTACTGTGCATTTCAAGAAGGCAGATTTCACATAAAACTCCATGGTGCTGACGATGTGTGATAGAGAGGGAAAAAAAAAAAAAATGGAGCAGTTCTGCAGCTTACTGAGCTGGATATTGGCTAAAAGAAACCAGTATTTTCCTACTCTAAGTCATGTAGCTGTCATAAAAGCAAAGCCTAGTAGAACTAGAGAATTTTACATATCCAGGCCTTTGTGCAAGTCTCAGTCTTATAAAATCAGAACATCTGAGGAATCTGTAACTTGCTTTCTGACAATGTCATCTTCAGAAGGTAGAGCTAACCGTAACAGCTAACCTTCCTGAGTCTTAATTTAGCCCGACATTATGCTAAGTATATTATACATATCTTAGCATAATATTCGCCCAACAATTCTAAGACATAATTCCATTTATAGTTGAAGAAAGCCAGCCATAAAGAATATAAGTAACTTTTGCCTCATACAAATAGTGAAAGTATAGCCAGAAATCAAACATATTTTTTACCCTGTTTTGAAACCCAACCTCTTAACACTTTTTTTTTACTACCTGTCCTCAAAAGAGAGGTTTGGGGCCTGGATTGGCTTTAGCTTATTGTTGTTTAGTTGCTAAATTGTGTCCAACTCTTTTGTGACCCCATGGACTGTAGCCGGCCAGGATCCTCTGTCTATGGGATATTCCAGGCAAGAGTACTGGAGTACTTTGCCATTTCCTTTTGCAGGGGATCTTCCTGACCCAAGCATCGAATGTGTAGCCCTTGCCCCGTCTCCTGAAATGGCAGGTGGATACTTTACCACTGAACCCCTGAGGTTTACTGTGCTATGCTTAGTCACTCAGTTGCGTCTGACTCTTTGGGACCCCATGAACTGTAGCCCATCAGGCTTTTTTGTAACTACTGGAGTGGGTTGCCATGCCTTCCTCCAGGACTAGGGTTGACTCAGTTTAGTTCAGTCGCTCAGTTGTGTCCGACTCTTTGTGACCCCATGGACTTTAGCATGCCAGGCTTCCCTGTCTATCACCAACTCCCAGAGCTTGCTCAAACTCATGTCCATCGAATCGGTGATGCCATCCAACCATCTTATCCTCGTCATTCCCTTCTCCTCTTGCCTTCAGTCTTTCCCAGCTTCAGGGTCTTACTAGTGAAGAACAAATGATTTGTATAAGAGAACTGACAGCACATTGAATGAAAGAGATCATGTCATGGTAATGTTATGAAAGAAGGGATTCAAGGTCTTAGAAATCAGACTTCTAAAAGATTGAAGTTTTGAAAAAAGAGGACACCTGAAAAGGACTGATCAACTTTTAAAGCAAAAATATTTATTGAGTGTCCTAATGGAGAACTGTCTGTGAGGCCGGAAGTGTGAATCCTGGCCCTGTCACTTTCTATCCAGTGGGCTTAGGAGAGAACCTCAACCCAAGTCCAACTCACTCCTTTTGAAAAGGACATCATACTTTTCCTGACTTGAGGAAGAATGAATAATTTTCAGAAAGAATTCTCATAGGTTGAAATTCTACCCAAAGAAGCAGACTAAGAAGAATACGTCAAAGAAACAGCTGGAGGCGCATACCATTATTTCATGTCTAAGAAAACTCTTCTTAAAAAAATTTCTAGGTATCTTGCCATTTTATCCAAACTCTCTTCTCTTACAAGCTAAATTATAGCGTGACACCTGTCTTACAGGGTCAGTCCCTGATCTGTCATAAGGTGTTAAGGATGGGGTTGACTGCATCTGCACAGCATCAGACTTTTGTTCCATCTATCTCTCCTGTAGGATTTGGCACTGAGGGGGTAGCCATGATTTTTATGTAACTAGATCATTCCCACCCCCCAACAAATTGGACCATGAGAATGGATTGTAGAAAAACAGTGAATTACAAAGTGGCATCCCTTATCCTCAAAAAAGATCTTGTTTTTCCAAGGAATTCCATCAGGGAGCTTCACAGTAGATACCATCTACTTCAGATGCCATTCAGTTGGATTAAAGGTGAAGAGATAAATGCTCAGGCTCTCAAGGTTGGATGCTTGTATGTATTTGTCACTTGCCTGCCTTCTCTATCCTGTTATAATGTGAAAAATGGGTTTAATTTTTTTATTATGGTTATATATAATTCATGTAAAAAGATCAAATGTATGTTTCCAGTGGTGACCTTAAAAAAAATCATTTATTTATTTTTTCATGAGGGGATGAACAGATAATGTATCCTTAGGATTGAAGTTTGGACTTGGAAATAATTGAAGCTCGTATACTTTAGATTGAGAAATATTTGCTTATCTGTTTCAACACAAAGAATATAAGTATCAACCTCACTGTGATTATTAGGACAAAATTTTGTTTCTGTGAGCATTTTACTATTTATATATTTCTATTTTCCAAAATATTGGGTTGTCAGAGTTACCATAGACAAGAGTGGATTTTACCTGTGAGATTTCTCATTTCATAGATTTTAGTTTCTGAGTTGTTGTTGTTGTTGAGTTGCTAAGTTGTGTCGGACTCGTTTGCGACCCCATGGACTGAAGCCTGTCAGCTTCTCTGTCCATGGAATTTCCCAGGCAAGAATACTTGAGTGGCTTCCCATTTGGAAGTTGGGATATATGAAAAGCACCTCTGCTTTCCTCTTTGTATTTTTGACAGCAAACAAGGGAGGAGGACAATGTTGGTCATTTGGAATAATCTCATTTATTGAAACTAAGAATTTCTCTGCACATTTCTCTCCCCCTTTTCCCATGCAGCTAAAATGTGAAACCAAAACAGAGGTTTATGGACTTTGCCTATTTTAGAAAGAAAAAATGGAGAATTTTAAAAACAGCGTGAAAACTTTAAATGAAAACGCTCAGGCTGTGCAAACAAAGGCTAGGAGCCTAAGGGCTTTTTGAAGAATTCTTATTAAAGAAAACACTATTTTACATTGCAAAACAGATGTGTCAGAAAACAACAGCAGATCTGAAATTTGAGAATTTGTGGATTGATGGGACAGAAGGCAGACCCCATGGCTCCCCACTGAAAACTGCTTTCAGTAGTCAAGAGTTTTGCTTTTGGGGGAGTTGCCAGAAAACACCTTAATCATCTTACCACATGTGGGTCATATTTCTCAAATATTTTAAGAAAGTATTAGTATTAGATGTATTAGTAAAACTATTGCCTTTGCTCTGTGAAATTATGAAGTGGGTATTATCTTCTTGAATATTAATCTAGGTCTGAAGTAGAAGAAAAGTTTTGCTTTTATAAATTTAAACATATCCATATTTGCTTACAATTATTTTGGTGCTCCAAAATGAATGCAAAAATGTGTTTCTTTTAAAAGTCATTAAAACATTTTTTAAATAGAATCAGTGTACTAAAAGAAGAAGTTTGATAAATCACTCCAGTGTTCAATACCACTCACTGTCAAGAAATCTCCTTTATATCTAATGCAAATATTCCATGCTTCATTGTATTGTAACCATCTTCCTTTTCCTCTCCTTAAGAGAAGAAAGTTTGATTTCTGCATATATATATATATATATATATATATATATGCCTCTGTTGGCTTGAAGTTAATAGGACACACTTGCTTATTTAAAGTGTACTTTTTAATGAAATTACTATCCATGTTCATGCCTAATTATCACAGATTTCTTTTCTCTTGTACTTTAGATAATAACAGTAACGTCACCAAAAAAAGCACTCTCAATTCAGCTGCAACAAAAAAAGCCTATCCTTTGATTATAGGATGATTTACCGCTGTTTTCCTCAAGTACAGAGAACATTTGACATGGTTTTGCATCAGAGATTTGATGTACATTTTTTACTTTCTCCTAGTCCTGTCCTAAGAGATTTGGGAGGTCGGAAGCAAAGGTCACAGATCACAGGAGAGAGAAATAACTAAAAACCCAAGAATACTCTCAGGGACTGCATCATCAACTCAAAGGGAGTCATGGAGCATGGCTTCTGCAAAATAGGGATGAATATCATGCAATAAACTCAAACCATAGTTGAGGGGAATTCAGTGAAAGGTCTACTTAGACTCTCTTTTCCTCTTCAGACTTAAAGGGCATCTCTAAGCTTTCCACCTGGAGGAGGAATTGGCAGCTCACTCCAGTATTCTTGCCTGGAGAATCCTGTGGACTGAGGAGCTAGTGGGCTACAGTCCATGGGGTTGCCAAGAGTTGGACAAGACGTAGCAACTCAACAGCAACAAAAAGCTTTCCATAGCACAATGAATGATCATTATTAGCATAAAGCCATCAAGCAAGAACAAATTGTGTTATATACTCTGTTTATACTCTGTGACTCTTTAGAAAGATTTCAAGTGAATTACTTTGGTGTTTTAAAAATCAAACTTTGGTTTTCTTTCTAAAATCACTTATTCAAATCATTCCATTCTGGGGAGTGCTGAATTAATGATGGGAGTCAGCAGTCTGGTGTACAGAGATTCTAGTTTGGCTTATACCACTTATCACCACCATTCAGCCTAAAGTAAATATCTTGCCTTTTAGAGCTTCAGTTTTCCCGTCTATAAAATGGAAATTGAAATAATACCTGTGTCTTAGGCTTAGTATGAAGATTGAGTTAATTGCTGCTATATGCTGACTCAGCTCAGTGCCTACAACCTAATCAGTGTTACATAAATGTTAGTGGTTTTATTACTTTTACCATTATCACCATTGTGATTTTCTGTTGACAGGATTTTAGAAAAGTTTGCCTATTCAGTATGACTCCAAGCTCAAATGTAAGGGAGCTGGGGACTCCCTTCAGTAGGTTCTGAAAACCCTAGCAATTTTATAGAATACCTGAGGATCTCAAGTTTACTACTAATGCAAATAAAGATAGGGACTGTTTTGTATCTTGTCAATCCACATGACAACAGCCAAATGTAATAATGTAGCCGTGGTAGCATGCAAGGAGGAAAGACACTTGTGCTGCTGTCCACATCTGCGTGGCACCTATAAAATATGTACATTTCTTGTGGTACTGCTGTGTGGAATGGTAAGAGGGTACAGAAGGCACTTTGGTTGTTTAGTGTTCTTTTAAAGAATACTGGGGTTGTTTCAGAAACCTTGCCATTAAAAAAATAAACAATTTGGAATGTACCATTCAATAAGAAGCTACTAGAATAATCTCTTAGCCGGAATGGCTTATTTCCAAAGAAATTCCAGATAAAAAAGTTTATTTTATAGGAAAGTCTTTAAAAATGCATTTCAGAGTAATAGGATACAATAAAATATACTTAACAGTAATTTAATTCTTTGAGATTTTATTCATGCTATTGTTCACCCATCATTAATTAAAATCTGGTTATTTGCATAACTTCGAAATGGGTATAATAATACATAGTCCGCAAACCAAAAGGGTTAATGAGCCCAGTATATTATAGGCTCAAAAAAAATGATCGTCATCTGTGAACAAAACCCCACTTGAAGTATTTCTAGAAATAGGCAGTTGAGAGTCTTTAACAGCTCTCAAGTTCAGCCAGTCTTACTGGACACTTAACTATAGGAAAATATGATTGACTGTAAAAGACAGTGATGGCTTAACAAAAGAATGTATTAACAGAAGAGCTGCAATCTGCATGAAATATACGATACATGTAAACATAAGGTTCAAGAATCAGAAGAAAAGGAAAAGAGATGTGGAATCTAGAAGATGAGTCATAATAGAAGTATGCCCTCTTGAAGAGGAGAGAAAATTCACCATGGCATTATTAAAATATCATCCCTATGAATTCAACCCCCTTTGCTGTGATTCTGCAATCACCAAGCAATATTCTGTTTATTACTGCATCCTTCCAAGCAACTTAACTCCAGAAACTAGAACCCTCAATGTGAGAAGTGAATATCTGGATATTGGAAGGGCATGTTCTCTGGAACTCAATCAATTATGGCTTTTAATAACAGTAAGAGAAAAAAAGCTTGTATGGTAAATACAAGGTATTTTGGAATGTAAAGATATATAAAACAAGGTCTTGAGTTGTAAGAATTTTGTGTAAATGATAGGCATAGTCAGGTGACTCCAAGTATAAGGTAGAAAAAAAACAGTACTTGCTATCTCATTTGAGTGGAGCCGTAAAGACCTGACTAAGCTTTGGGCATAACAGCATCATTTATCAAGTGCCTTTTCTGATCATGGACTTCCCTGATAGCTCAGTTGGTAAAGAATCCACCTGCAATGCAGGAGACCCCAGTTTGATTCCTGGGTTGGGAACATCTGCTGCAGAAGGGATAGGCTACCCACTCCAATATTCTTGGTCTTCCCTTGTGGCTCAGCTGGTAGAGAATCTACTTGCAATGCGGGAGACCTGGGTTTGATCCTGGGATGGGAAGATCCTCTGGAGAAGGGAAGAGCTACCCAATCCAGTATTCTGGCCTGGAGAATTCCATGGACCGTATAGTCCATGGGGTCACAAAGAGTTGGACATGACTGAGTGACTTTCACTTCACTTTCTGAGCATAAACTTTATGTATATTATTTCTAATATTTACCCACCCACACAAGCTAGGTACTATTATGCTCATTTTGCAGTCAAGAAAAGTGAGGTTCAGAAGGTTAAGCTTGCCTGAAATTGTATAGCTATCCAAACTGTCTGACTCCAGTATGCTACTTGATTAATCATGGTATTTCTTGCTGTGATGGAAAGGTGAGATAGAATGACTATGAAAGCATGTTATGAAGAGAGTAGCTACACCCAGGTTTGTGACAGTGAATGATCACTGCCATAGAAGAGAGTAACTGGAACCTAGAAGAAAGTAACTGTCTTAACTGGGTGAAGAGGTTGGAAATGGGAATTAAGGTCAAGGAATTTGAACTTTAGCCTATAATCATTTAGGAGCCATGTCTAGATTTAAAATGGGGAATTTGGAATTGACATACGAATATCAGTGGGATAGGCAATAGGAAGCAGAGAAATAAGTTAAAAAACTACTAAAATAGATTATTGAAGACTTGAACAAAGAAAGTGGCTGATGGATGAAAAAGGAAATGCACATTATTACGCTGGATGTAGACCTGGCAAGTTGGTGGGGCAGCTTACTGGATGGAGGGGTGGTCAGGGATGATCTTGAAGTACTGACCATAGTGACTAGGAGAATAGCCGTTCTGTTGGAATTGAGAAATAGATTTACTTAGCTAAACATGGCAAATTCATGGAGTTACATATTGCATCTGAGATGTTGGTGGGTCATTTCGATAGAGCCGACCAGCAGAAAACATCCTCTCTCACCTTAGTGTCATCATTTAGAACCTGATGTGGTTTGTTATATTGACCCAGTTTTCTAGAAATTTTGCTCTTTCCTTTGGCATATTTGGTACAGCTCAAGTTTATTTCTTCCCAAATCCAAGATATCTGTTTTTTGTCGTTTGCTACTATCTTAGGAAAATCAAGTGTAGTCTGTAAACATCAGATCTCCTGAAGTCTTTCATTTCTGGATAAGCAGGAGTTCATTGACTTAATTTTCCCTTTGACGTTTCAGAATGTAATAACTGAAGTTTGATCCCTTTAGGCTGGGGTCCTGAGATCAAGTGCTACATGGTGGTGTGTGGTGTAGCGCCGAAGAAAACTGACTTTGATGTCAGAGCTGTCATCTCTTCTGCTAACCAGTTGGCTGATGTTGACAAAGTTGTTTGACCTCTCCTACCTCATCCCCCCACCCCGCCCTGCCCCGCCCCACCACCCTGCTCATCTCCAAAGTAGGGAGACTACTAGCAGTCTCATTGGTTTGCTATGAGAGTTAAACGAGGTTCTGGATGTCAGGTGCTTGGTAAAATGCTTGAGGCATAATAAGCCTTAAATAAATGCTAATTGTTGCTATTGGCTTTAATTTGTGTGTCCTCACCATATCTTTGGTGCTTTCATTAACATATGTGGGATTTCTTTAATTTTCTGGAGAGCCAGAGGTATGCCCCCAGTTGTAGTCCAGAACGTCTTTAATAATTTTAGGATCATCAGATGATTTTGCTTGTCAGTGTCCCCTATTCTAAAAGCCACTGTTGCTTGCTGTAGTACTGATTTGTCTCTGCCATGCTGGACTGCGTACCAAAATTCTACTTGGAAATATTGCTAAGAATATCATATCCAAGTAGTATTTTATGGTGTGCTCTTGTCATGTGTGTTGTGGGTCTTTTGTACTTCTGACGTACTAGGAGGTGAATCACAGACCTCTCTCACATCTAATAAGGTTTGTATTGTTACCTGCTACCTACAAAGGTGCTTCTGTGAGTGATTAGAAGTCGTAAGCTTTCCTTAAGTTTAATTGTGTCTGTTCTTACTATATTTGGTTCAATGTTATCTACAAATTTATTTTTATTAATAAGTTGCTATGAAACTAGTCCTTAATTAAATAATTGTCACTTTTTGTTTTGGATGATTCCAATTTTGTATATCAGTATTATTAAATATGGAACCTTAAAAAATTAGCAAACCTAATAGTGAGAATTTAATATAAGAAATCTAGGTATAATTTTCTTTAATTAAAGATAAACTCATTAGTTGTACAAATACTTACCTCTCTTATGGTTTTGCCTATTGTTCTAAACTGAAAGATCTTGGTCCTGTTCCATGGGCACCATGAAAAGAGAATGGTACACATTCTTCCCTTAATCTCCCTCTTGGCCACACACTAAAATTCATATATACATTCTTAGTGAGTATCAAAAGAAGAAATACATTTTGGCATTTCTTCTCTCTTATGTGATATGTTCTTGGGTATCCATAGAAATATATTACTTGTTTGAAATTCTGTTTCCAGTCCAGTGTTTCCTGTTCCCATCAGGTTAGTCTAAGTTCATGGATATGGCTGGCAACTCTAAATTCATTTACATGTAGAGAACTGTTTGGGATACCCATCTCAGTCCAACCCAATATACTTCTTCTCTGTTGATGTCCAGCACAGACCAAGTGATTGTATAATGAGAGAGAGGATCTATTCAAAGCTACCACATCCCTTGTTATAATACCAAAACTTATTTTATAATACCAAATCTGAAAAGAACTTATTATAATTATTTTCCACTAGTTAAAGAGGGAGCTTCTGTCTCAAGCTGTGAAGGTGGATTTGAAAGAACACAAGCAAGAAGCAATGGGAAAGTAGAATATCAGGATCAAGTGATGAATCCCATTGAAAATGGAAGAAAAGGGAGAGAATGAGCTAAAAAAAATTCATAGGTTTTAAAATTACTGGCCTGTTAACTGAAATAGCACAATTAGAAATGTCAAACACATTTGTATTGTGGACAAATTCGTTTTGTTTTCAATTTTAGGCAGTTGGTATTTTTATGAAAAATAGAACTGGAACTTTCCAGAGCTGGAAGAGTCCCTAAGAAACAAGAACTTTAGAAATCTTCTTGTCTTAATTCCTTCACTTAATACCTGGGAAAATTACAGCAGAGGGGTTTTTACCTGAAGTTATAGCTAGTGATATAGTCACAATTTGGTTACCACTTGAAAAAACTCATGAGGTGATTAGAAATGTGTGACCAGGGCTCTTCATTGTATTAGTAATATTAGTAGGGTAGGATTAATCATCACTGATAACGTAGATCAATTTCATCAGTAGTAAATGGTGTGCAGAAATTTCTTAGAAGAGTATAAAACATTTCAGTTGCATAGGAACTTGTTGCTATTTTCACTGAAAATATCGAGCTGTCCTATCTATAACTCATTTTGAGATGAAAATACATATGACTCAGCCAACTCTGTTTGCTTATAACATATTTTGCTCTTCCAGTAAACATTGGGCTTTTCATATAAACCTTATTCTAGGAGTGAAGAAAAGGAGTTTCCAGCATTTAAAGCTCAGAACCTGAAAATGATTTTCCATTCTTTTCTGGGACTTGGTGTCTCAACTTCTGAATGAACCAATATTATATACAACTATCAGATTTTTATGCTTCTCTTTGTAAATTTTGTATAAATTACCTATCCTTAATGATTAGAAACTTTTCCTATGCGTTCCCTTCATTTCTGTCTGCAGAGGATATTGGAAAAGTCTAGTGCATGGTGGTGTTGGTGCTATGCCCATTCTGCTTCTTCCTTAGGGCTATCAGGTGAATCTTCCTTTTTTCTTTGAGTCCTGTTTGGATAGCTGGCTGATACTTCTTGGGGTGAGCTGATGGATTAGTTCAAAGGACCCCAGAGTGAGGGTTGGGGGTCAGGGAAGAGTCTCATGTATTATAGGCAGACATGGTGCAGGGAAAGAACATGAAATTATGAGTCACACCTGGGTGATTTTCAGTCTTGGCTCAGCCACTTTCTAGATGTGCAAGTTGGTCGAATTATGTTACCCTATCTGACCTTTAGTTTCCCTAACATTAAATCATAGAGTTGATATAAGGAAAAAGTGAGAGAGAACACAGATAAAGTGTTTTACCCAGAGTATGGTATATGCTCAGTGTCCACCGCCCTGCCCTTCCCCTGTGTAAGATCAGACTTGCTGCTCTGTTACACTTTATCAGTTTTAGTTGCCACTCACAGGCCTCTGAATTGACGTCTTTATGTTGCTACCTGAATTTCTGATGCTTGTGGTGATTAGTAAAGAATGTAAGGTTTAATTTGCTCTCCTATGGGTAATCCATGCACCAATATAACATTGAGTTGTTTTTTCCATCTCTTCTCATGACTTAGTTCATTAAAATAACTTCATATAATGTAAGTCCTTGGTGATGACATTTAAAGTACTTGAACTATCCAACATTCTTTCCTGCTTGCTTATGGGTATTTTTTTTACCTGCTCTGTTTATTTTTATTCTTCTTTGGTCTGTCTTTGTTATGCTTTCTTTACACCTATTTTTCAGGGTTTAACACTTGTGGAACAAGGCTGTTACAATCAATAAAAGTTGGTGGAACTATATCCTACTTTTTAGAGATTCCACTGTTCACATCATTATATGCAATTGCTGAGTCCTTGGCTTTGATCAAAAATTTATTTCTGCTCATACTTGCAGGTTTTTCGTTTACATCTCATGAATGTGCAGGTTGGTTAAGGGTGCAGTCCTTCCACTTGAAGGTAGATAAATAAGCATCAATATGGTAATTGATTATTATTTATTTTCTGAACAGAGGAGGTATGGCTTAGATGTATGTGGCATGGAGAAACTGGCATGAGTTTACATAGTTTACTGAAGACACATCTGTAACACAGCTAATATACCCAAAGCTAACTGTAAATTCAAAAACATCTTAGATACAGAATTACTGTTTCTGGCCAAAATTTTTCTTGTCACTACCGGGAAAAAAAAAAAAAAAAAAGATTGCCTCAGAATTGCAGCCCTTCAGAAATACAATCTTTAGGTGGTAAAGCCTTTTTCTCTCCCTATGGATGAAGCATCACCCCATTAAACATGCATTTGGGGATCTAATTGTGTGGCCTGTATCAATAATGTATGTTGATATGCAAGCCCTCAATGAATGTGATATTCCCCCCTTATAAAAACAAACAGATGAGAATTACAACCAAAATGTTAAGATGTAGCCTCAAGCAGTGGTTTTCAACATTCGCTGCACGTTAGAATCACCTGGGGAACTTTAAAAAAAATTCCTGATGTCCAAATCAATTAAATCAGTCTTTGGGGTTAGAACCCAATATTAGCCTTTTTTTTTTTTTTTTTTTTAATAAAGCTCCTCAGGTTATTCCACTGTGCAGCCAAAGTTAAGAACCACTGACCAAAAGCATCTCTACTAAATAACAGTCTGTGGAAGGGGCATGTACCTGCAGTAGTGCCTTCTGGTTGTATCCTTTTCCATATTGCCAAAATGTGCTTCTGTCTATAAGGGTCCTCAAGAAATCCACAGTGAAAATGCAGTGTCTTCATGACAGTGAATTAGTATAATTCCCTGGCCATCCTGATGAGAATTAAGAAAATGTTAAAAACTGTATTTATCCTTGATCTCTTTCTCCATAAGTGTTGGCATCCCTCCATTTCCCATTGACTTAACGTTCGATTTTTCTCTTCACTGTTTTTCTTGGGTAACATTGGGAATTTTTACCATCTGATGAAGGCAGATGTATTTTCAAATAAAAATGTCTTAAGCATTTGTTCTTCCTACTACTCCTTTCTTTGGCAGAATATTCATATAGTTGATAAATAGTTTGCTTTCTTTAAATACCTTTTCATATAATCTTTGTAGCATGTTTCATGGGTATTTTAACCTACTTTTATGGTTTTCCATGAAATAAGGTATTTTCTAAATATGTTATGCTGAGTTTAACTGAAATAAGCAGTTGTACTGTATGCCTTTAGAATGATGATGATATCTTGCATTTTAGGGTAACACTTCCATCCTGAAAGATCCAAAGCACACTGCGAATGGTTACAAATTATACAGTGAAGCACAGTCCCCATTGTAGAGTGAAGCATGGCAGCTGTTTAACAGCTCATCACAATACTGCACAGCAAGTTAGGGTAAGAAGTGAGGAATAATACTGGATTCACTTGAAAAAATTGCTAGGGGCTGAGGTAAGCAGAATGTAATTACCTAAGTTGGAATTTATCCAGGACATAAAGCTAGCACCTCCCGTCTTAGAAGAGAAAGCTCTGATTCTTTAATAACTGTGCATTTGCTTTCTACATAAGTGAATTGTAAGGGTGCTTCTACCCTCTTTAGACCGTCAAGGTGTACTTAAGCAGTGTTCCAACTGAGACTTTAAAAGAAAAAGGAAGAAAAACACTTCTTCAAAACCCACATGTTCATACTAACTCAGAGATGATAGAGAGGTTTCTATTTATATGCCATCTTTGACTCTTAATAGCCGTTTGGAAATTGTTGAGGACTTTAAGGCCATATTAAGGATTAAAAAATAACTCCATGATAGATTAGTGATGTCTGCCATGGGCACAAGAGAAGGAATGCTTACACTTGTAAGCCATATTTTTGTCACCCTGGCATTGGTACTTAGCTACTACTTTCCAGAGATGAGTTAGCAATACTCTTAGTTCTTTCAAACCTTCTGATTATTTTTAATTACTGCTACAGGCAGGAATATTTAAGATTTCCTGAAAAATTCTAGGGAAAAGGGGCACTGACCATTCTTTAGTGACCATAATTGATGGGTTAGAAATAAAGAGGTAGATTTAGGTCAAAATTTTTTTCAAAGCAAAAAATGTTCTGCAGAGGAAGTAGTTTGGTGTCAGGTTGGGTTTTCATTTGGGAAAATCAACACCTTGGGGAAGCAAACAGGAATTAAAGTCAGGAACACTAGGTAGTTTGAAACATGTTATTGAATCAGGATAAGAATTGGAAATCAGAATTCAGTTTGTTTGAGCAATGTTGGAAACAAAGGGTAAGAGGGCCAGGCAGGCCATGGGCCCCAGGTCTGAGGGCAGCACCAAGGATAGCTCCCAGTGCAGTGGCTTCTCCTTGGCTTTGGTTCTTTCTCACTCAGCTCTGCCCCTCAGTTTGGCACATCCAGCTTTGGCTTTGTAACGTTGATAATAGGGGCTTCCCAGGTGGCGCAGTGGTAAAGAATCTGCATGTTAACGCAGGAGATGAAAGAGATGTAGGTTTAAACCCTGGGTCCAGAAGATCCCCTGGAGTAGGAAATGGCAAACGACTCCAGTATTCTTGTCTGGAAAATCCCATGGTCAGAGGAACCTGGTGGGCTATAGTCCATGGAGTTGCAAGGAGTCGGACATGACTGACTTCACTTTCACTTTCATGACAGAGATACAGGACCTAATGTTTAATGTAAATTACAGGTCAAATTCACCAAATTCATAGAAATATAGAATTTTGTCTGAACAAGCTGGTATGTGGTTCTTCTGCATGAATACTTAAATAATGCCAAAAGGAAGGATCACACAAAAAAGTCTTTAAGTTCTAACAACTGTACTAGTAATTGCTCTGGAGTATAGAAGAACATACAAATTGCCCATACTCTCACCTATCTCTGTCAGAGTCTTTATTTTATTCCCCTGATATCTATATTGGTATGAATAGCTGTAAAAGACCTTTTTCAGTTCTGCTTTAGATAGTTTGGAAGCTTAAGCTTGCTTTTTCAAATGTCTATTCATCTAATAATAAAAATTGAGGATTTAAAATTATAAAGCATGTTTCAGTCTCTTGTACTGTGTAAAAAATGATTATAGATTATATTTTGATCTCTGGACATTGGTTTCCTTTTTATTCTTGGGAATTTCCAGGAAGGAAGTTTAAAACTTCTTTGGTCAGTTGTCTAACTTAATAAAAACAGGCTTGGTTTAAGTAATCCTTTAAAATTCTAAATAGGATAATAAAATAACCATTTTATTTGATGACAGGCCATATTGGAAAAAATTATTTTGTAGTTATCTACATTTAAAAATAATTTTAATACTTTATAATAGAAATAAAAAGCCAATTTTACTTCTGAGGCCTTGTAAGTCCAATTTATGCCTGAAACAAATTAAAAAGTTCAGGTTATAAAATTCCTAAATATGCCTTAGAATGGAAGAAATGACAGTTCTTTATTCATAGTAATGCTGTTTTATCACTTTTAAAGATTCTGCAAGTTGTTACCTATTACCATACCTTTATTATAGAAAACTAATATATTAGCATTCCAGGAACAACATGGTAGTGTATTTGGGAAAGTGGAGGAGGACGTGTGGAGAGCAGCCGGTCCTGTTTTCCAGAAAACAGATCTTTTCCCATAGCTTTATAATTAGGCTGTAATGATAATCTGTCAAAATCTACTTATATGGCTTTAAAATCTTTATAGATATTTAATTTTAAGATTTTTTTAAAGTGAGAAGTAATGATTTATTTGTTGTATAAAAGGAGAGATAAATCATTCATTATACAGGTTATTGTCTTCCTTTTAGAGAATATTAGCTCTAAATTATAACTAGTAAGAGGGGTATGTGTGTGTGCATGCATGCATGCACACATGCACACACATGCCTATGCCTGCACACCATCATTTTCCCATATTTTGAGGCAGTCCTGTTGCCTTTTACACTCACTATTTAATGTAGTGGTTTTCAACTCTCACTGCATAATATTAATAGAATCCTGTGAAACTTTAAAAAATTCTTATGCCCAGGCAGCATCTCACCCCAATCTGATCTATAGATATCAATACAATTTAAAGCTTTCTAAGTTGAGAACCACTGGCAAAATGCATGACTACTTTGTAAAGCATTCACATTTTGTACACATATTGGTAACTGCATGGAGGAAAGTGAAAGAAAAGCTTCCTTCCAATACTGGGGAGAGGTTTTTGGAGGGTGGTGGTAGAATGATAATTGAAATTTTAGGGGTGGCCAGATAGATCATAATAAATAAAATATAGGCTGAAATCAAATTTCATCCAGTATTCTTTTCTTTAGCAGGGTTTTAAGTGAAACACCTAGAGAAAGATATAAAACATCCACAATTCACCTGGCCACTTGTGCAGTTTTCTTTTTTCTTGACTCCAGCTGCTAGCCAACTTATGACCTGAATCTTGATGATTAATAGCTTTTATAATATTTTCTCAGCTAGTGTAACTTCAATTGCAATACTTTTTCTTCTAATGTCTTACCCTTATAAAATAGCACTAAACTATTTTTCTCAATAAATTCTACTGACACATGGTCCCACAGATTAATTATAAATTGCATAGAAGTACTGCCCTTTGTCAGTTTTAAATGTGTAGCTTTATCTTCTCTTTCCCCTTGTCTTTACAAGCTAAATGGAATTAGGAGCTTAAAGAAACCTGTTTAACATGGAATCTATTCCTATTCTCTTATTTTAAACAATAGCACCATTAATTTTCATCCTAGACTCTTTGGTTCCTCCACTATTTTCATTTTTATTGTAATTTAAAAAAAAGTATCTGTCTCTTTACAAATCCATTTGTTTCATTCACAGTATTGTATAAACATAATTTTAGGGAGCAGTTTCAAATGTTGTGGTATTTTTGCCTGGTGGGCTCTCTCCATAAATTTAATTGGGAATACCAAATAACTTTTTCTCTTCTTCATCATTGTTTTTAAAGAAGAAGATGAGGGGAAAGGGTATCAAAAGGGGCTTAGACAACCCTGGAAATAAATGTCAGGCTACTTTGCCACAGGTACTTTAAAACACCCAAGGTAGATGGAAAGAGGAACTTTAGGGTTTAGACCATTTATCACTAAAATTATAATGCTGGCACAGCTCTGCAAATATTTCCTTACAGGGCTTCATAGACATTTCACAATAAATGTCTTTTGTTAAAATGGTCTCGGGTCTTATAGAGTAGAGTCTGTATTCTAGGAGGAATTCTTTTGCAGTTATTTAATAGTGTTCCTTTCACAGTGCCCTCCTTCTCCATACTTTTTGTTCCATTGCAATACTGGTATCTTTGACCAGAGGGAAGAGACAGCTAATGCTGAGTCTTAGCTGTTCCGTCCAAATGATTAGGAGAAAAGAAGAAAATACGGCCTTTGAGAATTATATTTAAGTTTAGGGACTATCATTAATACTAAGATGTTGACCCCTTACTAACCCCTTACAGTTACTAACCCTTTGAAAGAGAGTGAAGTAGGATAGGAAAATGTGGAAAAAGCAAATTGGTTAACCATAACAAAGATCTTGACTATAATCCTAATGAAACTCTACATTAATCAATAAAAAGCAGGGCCAGTTGTGTGCTTTTGTGGTTCAGGCAGCTGTTGGGATGATAGGATTTAAGAGGTAGCTTGGGAGGATCCCCACTTGCCGTGGAACTTTACCCTAATACTTCCTGGAGAGAGCAGTAGTTCTTACTGGAATCCCTGTTTTTGGAGTTGGAGGTTGCTGAAATTATAAATACAGTTTTGTGGGAATGTGTACATATGCATGTTTTTTAAAAAGCTCTATAGCTTTCATCAGAGCCTTATTGTGTCCATAAAGATTCTACTTAAAAGCAGATGTCCAGAGTATAGGTTTTATTTATAATTTTCCAGTCCATGGGGTGGCTAAGAGTGGGGCATGACTGTGTGACTTCACTTTCACTTTTCACTTTCATGCATTGGAGAAGGAAATGGCAACCCACTCCAGTATTCTTGCCCAGAGAATCCCAGGGACGGAGGAGCCTGGCGGGCTGCCGTCTATGGGGTCGCACAGAGTTGGACATGACTGAAGTGACTTAGCAGCAGCAGCAGTGTAAATTTGGTCAAAATGATTTTCTTCTGGATACCTTCTTGAGATGTGCATATTGAATATTTTTCTAAGTAGGGTAGAGATTAGAGATTTCCTACCTAACCTTCCTTCCATTTTATAGAGAAGCAATTAATGCTGAGATCTAAAACTGCAGCTTAGATGCCCCAAAGTCATGTGTTATTTCCCACAACCCTAGAAAGTAGAGGAATTTTAGGTGAGAAGTGATACAGAATTTGAGACAGTTGGACTTGAGTGAGGCACTGAGGCCTGAGGCTTTATGTACCTGCCTGGCAGGTAGTGTGTTGATGCTAAGTGTAGAAGCTAAGCTAGGATTGAGGTGTACCAGAAGGTTGAAAGGTGACATTCAAAAGAAGGTGGAAATGTAACAAAACTGAGCTTTTCTTGAGCAGTTTTTCACAGCTTTTGGTCATCTGATACTAGAGGAAATTCAAATCACGTTCCCAGCAGATTTTTATTATATACCATGATGAAAGTGAAAGAGGAGAGTGAAAAAGTTGGCTTAAAGCTCAACATTCAGAAAACGAAGATCATGGCATCTGGTCCCATCACTTCATGGGAAATAGATGGGGAAACAGTGGAAACAGTGTCAGACTTTATTTTTGGGGGCTCAAAAATCACTGCAGATGGTGACTGCAGCCAGGAAATTAAAAGGCGCTTACTCCTTGGAAGGAAAGTTATGACCAACCTAGATAGCATATTGAAAAGCAGAGACATTACTTTGCCAACAAAGGTCTGTCTAGTCAAGGGTATGGTTTTTCCAGTGGTCATGTATGGATGTGAGAGTTGGACTGTGAAGAAAGCTGAGTGCCGAAGAATTGATGCTTTTAAACTGTGGTGTTGGAGAAGACTCTTGAGAGTCCCCTGGACTGCAAGGAGATCCAACCAGTCCATTCCAAAGATCAACCCTGGGATTTCTTTGGAAGGAATGATGCTAAAGCTGAAAACTGCAGTACTTTGGCCATCTGATGCAAAGAGTTGACTCATTGGAAAAGACTCTGATGCTGGGAGGGATTGGGGTCAGGAGGAGAAGGGGACGACAGAGGATGAGATGGCTGGATGGCATCACTGACTCGATGGACGTGTCTGAGTGAACTCCAGGAGTTGGTGATGGACAGGGAGGCCTGTTGTGCTGCGATTCATGGGGTCGCAAAGAGTCGGATACGACTGAGCGACTGAACTGAACTGAACTGAACTGATAAGTCTTAGGGGTTTTTTTTTTTTTTTGTATTCTTTCCAAAAAAACTTTGGAGATTTATCATATGACTTTTTAACTCTTATCTATCTGTTATCTAATATCCTAATGATGTATAATAGCAGTCACTTCATCATTTTTCATTGGTGTAGTATTTAAAACTATTTAATGCTATTCTAATTTGTGAATTAATTTTATATTTTAAATAACACTTTGTAGTCTCTAGGGAAGGGATTATTAACTTTTTTTTTTTTGGGTAGGAGGAAACATATAAATTCTAGAGGCCTGGAGTTTAGTAAAGGAGAAAAAGCAAGAGAGAATTAATAGCAAGCACACTTAGGTTTAGTCTTCAGTTTTACATTCATAATTTCTTTTGTTCCTTACAAGCAAGTACTCTTCTTGTTTTAGTTGACAGATTATTTTTGATGTTGTTGTGTAACTCAGTCGTGACCGACTCTTGGTTACCACATGGACTGTAGCCCTGCTGGGTTCCTCTGTCCATGGGATTTTCCAGGCAGGAATACTGGAGTGGGTTGCCGTGCCCTCCTCCAAGGGATCTTCCTGGTCAAGGGATCGAACCTGCATCTCCTGCAAGTCCTGCATCTCCTGCAAGCATTGTAGGCAGATTCTTTTACCTCTGAGCCACTGGGGAAGACCACAGTTGACAGATAGGGAAACTGAAACATAAATCTATAGCTTGTCAAAGGTCCCATAGGCGGTCATTGGTGAAGCCCACCTCCACCCCCAGGCCATAGGGTTTGAGAAGTTTCCTGTTTTTCCACTCATCTGTATTGCTTTCCACATCATTATGTCCTGTAATGGCTACAGTCTGTATGAGGGCCAGTCAGAACCAGAGATAGGATGGGGGTTGCAGAGAAGGTGACATTGGAACTCTGTCTTGGAGAGTGGGCAAGGGTTCTTTTGCTGGTTTCATAAGGAGCAAGAGGGCATCTTCATCTGCAGGAATGCCCTGAGCCATGGTAGAGATTGCTTTTCGGAAAGGCAGTAATACCTCAAAGGTAGGGCTCAGGAGGCTCCTCTCCCAGGGTTTGGCACAAAGCTGCATGTGATTAGTTCAAAGTTAGAATCAAAATTCACACATTCTGAATTCCTTCCTGCCTTTTCAATACCCTCGCATCATAATTCTTTGTCCACTTATGTAAATAGTGAACTCTTGGACTGAATCCTATAAAACACACTTCCTGAAGATACGGTTATTATGGTTTGTCCATTTCTTTTGCCCAGACTCTATTGGCCTTTATTTAAACATTCAGATTCTTTTCTAGTGTGTAATTTCAAGAATTAAGCTCTGAAACATTTATCTGTACCCACTATGTGTCTGGGTCCCAGGTAGCTTCTGAGTCCCAGGTAGGAACTTGCTTTCCAGGAGTTTTCATCCCACATTTTTATGACTAGGGTAAATGCATCATTACACATTGTTGTTTTGCCAAACTTGAAAAATTGATATTTGTATTCTGTGACTGTCCATATGTAGCCATAATGGCCATTAAGACATGTCTTGTGTTTTTAAAATATTTCCAGTGCTTTATCTTGGTAATAAACAGAGAGATATTAAGTTTTCTTGAACATAGATAAATCTTTGCATTCAACAGTTTGTAGTTGAATTGTAAAATGGAATTCATAAGAGAACTGATTGATATAGTGGTTGCTTACTGTAACAGTTTTCAGATGCCATGGCATTTTTGCAGCATGTTACAGACTTGAAGACAAACGAGAAAATAAAATAATAGTTGAAAACACTTGCAGCTGATATGAATGTTGAAGGATAGTAACACATTTCAAGTCATATAACATACCAGATTGTTAGGAGACAAACGTTGTTTTTAAAATATTAGTGCACTTACATCTCAGATCAATCTTGGATACTTTAAAATACTTTCAATTATGTATATACTAGCATTTGATGTATATGCATTGAAAACTGATATTTTAAAACTCACTAACTTTTACATGGAAAACACAATCTTATCAGCATGGCAAATAGAATCTAACCTATTTAAAAACCTCAGTCAGTTATTTATCATAATGGGAACAAGACACTAGCCAAATAGAACTACAAAATTTATCAGTTGAACTTCAAGATTTTTGATAATCTCAAATGGTTTAATTGATTATTTTATGACTTTTAGAAGTCTTATGGTGCTTAAAAATTATGTATTGTGTGCTAATTACTTTCAGAGATTGCACATTTTCATGTTCATCCCTATCTTTTCTAGGACAGATGTATGGGATGAGTATGGAAATTAAGAAAGAAGAAAATGGGGATCAAGTTGAAGAAAAGTAGAATGGTTTGAATTGAGAGATTCAGTCAGTGGAAAAAGGAAAAGAAGACTGATGGTTTCACTTGGTACTTCTGGTAGGGTAAAGTTGAAGAGAGGAGAGGATGTGGGCTGTGTGGGTCAGGGGCTGGCTGATTTAATGACAGTGGAAATGCTGCTTACTGCCAGCGTGGGGACAGTGTGGGTGAAGAACAAGTCTCTAGCGCTGGGAGACAGGGTGGCAAACACTGCTGACTGAAGGGATGGAGGGAAGTCATGGGCTTTTATTCCTGAGCGTCAGGTGGAAGGGGTGTCTGTAAGAACTCATTTAAGCCCAGAAATGCCTGTGTGTACCAAGCTTCACTTTTTTCATACCCACTTACTGCTTCACAGGAAACTGAAAACTCTTCTAGGGTGTATTGCTAGTCCCTGGATGAACTCCAAAAAACACCTTCAAGAACATGTACATTCAAGAATGAACTTTGAAAGCAACCCTGCATTTCCCTGGTGGCTCAGACGGTAAAGAATCTGCCTGCAATGTGGGGGATCCGGGTTTAATCCCTGGATCCCAAAGGTCCCCTGGAGAAGGAAATGGCAACCCACTCCAGTACTCTTGACTGGGAAATCCCATGGACAGAGGAGCCTGGTAGGCTACATAAGGGATCCTAAAGAGTCAGACACGACTGAGCGACTCACACACACACTGCATTTCCTATAAGAGCCAGGCTTTTGTTCTGACCCTCTGCTCTCATTTATAAGACTGTGGGCTGAATTTTCCCACCTGCAAAATGGGAACAATAATTTTTCCTTACTAGCCTTATGGCATTGCAATTTAAATGAAAGGGCTTTGTAAACCCTGAAGTGGTGAACCAGAAGAGTGGTATTATGATGATACTAAAAAATCAGAGCTGGGTCACCTGAGAAAATATCCATTTGTTTATATTTCTCTATACCCTCTTTTTCTGTTTGTTTGTTTTTGCAGAGGTGGGTGGAACAATAAAAATAATTCAGTTTTAGCTCCCTAGAACTCCTTTCTGAGAGACAAGACATGAAAATCCAGTGGTCTTTGAAGGCATTATGTGTGCACGTCGTTTGTCTACAGACACCATGGTGTCTATTACACTATGTACATGCTCCACTTTTAACACGGGCACAGATTATAGATCTATATACAAATAGAGGAACACGTTTAGAAGGGTATACATGGAAACATTACCTATGGCTTCATCTGGATGGTGGGATTAGGGTGATTAAAAATTGGTTTTCTTTCTGGTTTGTTTGTTCATATTTTCTAGATTGTCACTAGTTGTAGACATGCATGTGTAACACACATACACATACATACACACATACAAAGTTTCATGTTCAAATTTTACTCTGGCTACTTAGTTTGCTTCGCTTGCTGGGTTAAGGTTGACTAATATATACATATGTAAATACAGAATTTACTATTTTTAAAACATTTACTGGAAGACAGAAAAACACCTGGCAGAAACTGGTAGCACCATGGGACATTATGTGATATGCATTTATGTAAAGGAAGCTGTGTCTTACATGGATAGATCTGACTCATTTGATTGACCTGCTACTCATACTCCTAATTGCACACTGTTCTGGACAGTGTCTCTTGGGAGATTTCTACTCCAGTGCTTAGTGGTAGGTCCTATAAATAACAGGTTTGCAGGTTAACCCTTTGTATTTCCCTGCTATCTCCAGCAAAAGGTCTCTCTGAATACCATTGACTTGTATTTATTGCTAAACTTTTGCTCAACTCTGACCATGCAATCTAGCACCACACAGATCCCAGTGAGAGGCATCATGGCCTCTCAATTATGACGCTTCTATGACAGAGATGACAAATAAGACATAAAAATGCCACGGAAAGGAATGGCGCAGGTGAGAAATGATCGATCCTGTGTTTCTGTTGTTTTCATCATTTCTTCCCAGTGGCATTGCCATTGAGCATTTTGAACAGAGTGGACCAAAAAGTGGTAAGAAAAAACAGTGGAATGTTAGGTGACCAGAGTAGTGAGCTCTGTGAAACCAGATGGCCTGGTGTAGCACCTCAGTCTTCCACTGGACAAACTGGCCTTGGCCTGTATTTAGTAGGAAGTGTGAAAAAGGGAGAAATGATGCGCGAGGTAACTTTTGGGGAAGAAACCCTGGTGGGAAAGACAAATCCTGATTGGTTTTATAGACATTAGAAATTGGCCAACTGCCATATAAATTTGTGTGCAACTTTGTACAATCTTGGGCTTCCCTGATAGCTCAGTTGGTAAAGAATCCACCTGCAATGCAGGAGACAGTTCAGTTTCTGGGTCAGGAAGATCTGCTGGAGAAGGAATAGGCTACACAATCCAATATTCTTGGGCTTCCCTTGTGGCTCAGTTAGTAAAGAATCCACTTGCAATGTGGGAGATCTAGGTTCGATCCCTGGGTTAGAAAGATCCCTGGAGAAGGGAACAGCTATCCACTCCAGTGTTCTGGCCTGGAGAACTCCATAGACTATTCCATGAGGTGGCAAAGAGTCGGACACGACTGAGTGACTTTCACTTGTACAGTCTTAAGCCTTGCTTAAATTTAGCCTAAGCCTTTTCACTTTGACTCACTAAGAAGGAAGCAAGCATGATAGAATTTTCAGATTGTTCAAACTGCTTTGAGTCCCGATGACTGGTCCTGCCTTAACACATGTCTGCAGTATGTTCAGATGTGTTTTCATTCAGAGACCTTAGGGAAATGAGTCCCATTTCACTTACCTATCACCTAGTTGCTCAGCTAAGCTTTGTTCTAGTAACACTTCGGCTATGCAGTATCTTAGAAGGATATTTAAGCTGGAATCTAAGGGAGACCATTTTTTTGGTTGTTTGTGTTTTGTAGTGTTGGGTGCTATTCATGTGCATACAACACATTCCCATAAAACTCACATTTTGTATTTACGGAGAAATTTCTCTTGAGAGTTTAGGTCTTGTAAAACATTCTTGTTCTACAGCATGAACGAATTATTATACTCAGGGGTATTGAAAGTGAAGTGTACTGAAGAAAAGAATTTTTTCATTAAAATGCAGTTTATATTGATAAAACAGATTACTAGCATTTGATGAAATGTGAAACTTGGAGCTCCTCATATCACTAAATCGCCAGTCAGTTTATTTTGGCAAGCAGAGCCAGAATGTAACATACAGGGGGCCAGGCGTTTTTACCTGTTAGCATTGTCTTCGACTAAATTGTCTTTTGGTAAAGTACTTTGAAAAACTATATGGTATCTGTGCCTTGATCAGCAGGCTGTGGTAACTAGGATTATTAGAAAATAAAAGCTGTTGTGTTATCAGTTTGGGCACATTTATCAATCAGTATTTTAAACATTGACAAGTGGTAATTTAATAGGGAATGACCCTGTTGGCAGGAAGTTCTAATGACAGATGATGGAAACTCATTTATTACAAAGGGGCTCTGCTTGGACTTCTTACCTTTCTCTGTATTGTGGCTCTTGCTTTCCAAGTCTGGGATGTGAGAAGCCACAAAGGAAACCACTCCCAAGGAGAGAAGAACATTAACACTTTAGGAGCACACATTTTTGAAGTTGCTGCTGTAGGTGGATAAGTCCCAGTTTAAAACACAGGTGAGATTGTTAGGAATGTGTCGTATTCTTTCTATGTAGATTTTTGTACAGGAGAAAATAAGGTAGATAAAATGTTAAATAAAGTACAGGCAGAAGTGATTTAGAAATTATTAGCATCATGAGAAAAGCAAACATTTGATAAGTCTTCTGTTACTAAAATAGCCCTCCCCCTATAATTAATGCATCATTTCTCTCTCTGACTGCTTAGAAATTTGTTTTGTCTTTAGCTTTCAGAATTCTGGCTATGATGTGTCTTGTGCTCAGTTGCTTCAGTTATGTCTGATTCTTTGAGACCCCATGGACTGTAGCCTGCCAGGCTCCTTGTGTCCATGGAATTTTCCAGGCAAGAATGCTGGAGTGGATTGTCATTTCCTTCTCTAGGGTATCTTTCCAACGCAGGGATTAAACCCACATCTTTTATGTCTCCTGCATTGGCAGGTGGGTTCTTTACCACTAGCACCACCTGGGAAGTCCCATGATGTGTCTTAGTGTGGATTTTTAAGGGTTTGGTCAGCTTGAACCTGTAGGTTTATGTTTTTTTGTCAAATTTGGGAAATTTTCAGTGATTATTTCTTTGAATATTTTTTTTCAACCTTGCCCTCTTTTCTTCTTCTCACAAATGTTAGAACTTTTGTCATAGTCCCACGGATTCCTAAAGCTCTGTTAATTTTTGCCCCACTCTATTTTTCTCTTTTGTTCAGATTGGCTGATTTATATTGTTTCCTCTTCAAGTTCATTGATTGTTTCCTCTGTCTCCCCTACATTCTGCAGTTGAGCTCATTCATTGGGTGTATTCTGTTTTCAGTTCTAAAATTTCTATTTATGTCTTCTATTTTTTTTCTTTTTTTGCTCTTCCTTCCCTTCGTCTTCTTTTCCCAAAACTTTGTTTCACTTGTTTTAAATGCATTTATAATTGTCAGTTTGGAGTGGCAATGGCACCCCACTCCAGTACTCTTGCCTGGAAAACCCCATTGATGGAGGAGCCTGGTAGGCTATAGTCCATGGGGTCGCTAAGAGTCGGACACGACAGAGCGACTTCACTTTCGCTTTTCACTTTCATACATTGGAGAAGGAAATGGCAACCCCCTCCAGTGTTCTTGCCTGGAGAATCCCAGGGATGGAGAAGCCTGGTGGGCTGCCGTCTATGGGGTCGCACAGAGTCGGACACAACTGAAGCGACTTAGCAGCAGCCGCAGCAGCATAATTGTCAGTTGGATCATCATTTTTATGCTGGCTGTTTTAAATCTCTGTCATCTCAGCTGGCATCTATTTATTATCTTTACTTATTTGATTTGAGATATCCTGGTTCTTGGTATGATGAGTAGTTTTCCATTGAAACCTGGACACATGGGGTCTTGTATTATTAGGTTCTGAATCTTATTTAAATCCTGTGTTTTTGCAGGCTCCTCTGACATTACTCTGGTGGGTGATGGAGATGCCGCCTCATGACTGTGAGGTGGGGATGGAAGTTCAGGTTCTCTACTCAGCCTTCATTGACCAGGGTCAAGGGCAGGCTCCTTGTGAACTTATCTCCATGGCACTATGGGTAGAGTCATGGTTCTCCATATGTCGCTTATGACACCATCCCAGCAGGTTAAGATTGATGTCCCAGTTCCCTATCTATGCCTTCTCTGACATCACTAGAGGTGGAGTGTGGGGAGTAGGTTGTTATAACCAGCCAAGGTGAAAAATCTAGGTTTTCAACTCGGTCTTTGCTGGCAGGTGTGAAGCTGTAGTTTTTACTGTGGTATTTGTCTGGAGTAGAATGGTTATTGTCTAAAAGTTTTCACTTTGTTTTACAGCAGAAACTAACAAAACATTGTAAAGAAATTATACTCTAATAGGAAAAAAAAAATTAGTTTTCTGTCTTACTAGGTTGCCCCTTTTCTGGTCATTTGGATACAGAGAATAGGCTTTTCGTGAGGCTCTTGAGGCCCATTGATGTTTCCAGACCTCTGGCTTCCCCAGTATCCAATCTGGGCTGCTGCTGCTAAGTCACCTCAGTCATGTCCGACTCTGTGCGACCCCATAGACGGCAGCCCACCAGGCTCCCCTATCCCTGGAATTCTCCAGGCAAGAACACTGGAGTGGGTTGCCATTTCCTTCTCCAATCCAATCTAGGTTATATCAGTCAAAAACAAAACAAAACTAAACCAGGAGCTCACCTTGGTATTATTCCTTAGGTTCTAAGTTCTCTGACCAGTCTGCCTTCTCTCTACTTTTCAGAATCTTCCTGTTTGTTGTACATGTACTGTCTAGTATTTTCAATTGTACCTACCAGTAAGAATATGGAAAAAATATGTCAGTATCATTTCCCACAAATAGATTCTTTAGTTGGAGATTTTGGTAACTATGTCTCAAAATATAGCAGAGGTTCTAGATATTGGATTCATCTGTTAAATTGCTTATTATTCTGAACTGGAAAGCCTTGTCCAAGAGTCCTATGGATTTCAATTTGGTTTAAGACTATACCAATGTAATGTTAATACTTTCTGGGGATAAAGAACCAATTTGGTTATTTCCTATTTAAACATAATTGACAAATTGTTGTTGTTTAGTTGCTAAGTCATGACTGATGGACTCTTTTGCAACCCCATTGACTGTAGCCCACCATACTCTTCTGTCCATGGGATTTCCCAAGCAAGAATACTAGAATGGGTTGCCAGTTCCTTCTCTAGCGGATCTTCCTGACCAAGGGTTCAAGCCTGTGTCTCTTGCATTGCAGGTGGATTCTTTACCACTGAGCCACCAGGGAAGTCCATTAATTGACAAATAGTAATTTGCCTACAATATGGGGGACCCACATTGATCCCTGGGTCAGGAAGATCCCCTGGAGAAAGGAATGGCTACCCACTCCAGTATTCTTGCGTAGATAATTCTATGGACAGAGGAGCTTGGTGGGCTATAGTCCACGGGGTCGCAAAGTGTCAAACACGACTGAGCGACTAAGGCACACACCCTCAGGCTTTTGATGGGCTTCCCAGGTGGTGCTAGTGGTAAAGAACCCACCTGCCAATATAAGAGACATAAAGGGCGTGGGTTCAATCCCTGGGTCAGGAAGATCCCCTGGAGAAGGAATTGGCAACCCACTCCAATGCCCTTGTCTGGAGAATCCCACGGACAGAGGAGCATAGTGGGCTACAGCTCATAGGGTCACAGAGTCAGACATGACTGAAGTGGCACGCATGCAAGCTTTTGATACGTAGATCTGTTTAAGACTGAAAGTGTTTTTACAACCAGAGTAAAATATTTTCTTCTTTACTGATGAACATTTGGATAACTTGGAAAATATGCTTCATTACTGTTTGCTTATTGATACTTACCACTCTGAAAATATTTCATTGTTTCAAAACATTCTAAGCATCTGAATTATTTCTTGTGAATTGTGAGTAGAGTTCATGGGAACTAGATGGGAGTAATCCTTCTGTCCTGGATTATGATAATAGAGGTCCAGCTATGTGACATGCTGGGAAATCTCAGTGGAAAGATAGAAGACTCCGTGTGTGTGTGTGTGTGTGTGTGTATTTGTATATGAAAGTCGAGGATAGTAAATGCCGGCCTGCCCAGAGAATGTTCAGCAGTCTGAATCACCAAGTTCCAGGAACACAGGGAGCTCACATCTGCCCTGAGAGGCTGTATGAGTGTCCATGTGTCAGTGCTCAGAAGAAGTGCATCCAACCAAATTCACATAAGGTGTGTTAGAAGCAAAGTCAGTCCTGAAAAAGTGAGATCAGAAGAACCAGATGTGGACATTAATGCCACCACCACCTGGCTTGTGTTTGAGGGACTGATTACCACTGCAGTCCTATGTGGAAATGAGTTGAGACCTGAGATTCATAGAAAAGGCCTGTTGGATGGACAGGCCAAAGAGGTACAAGCTTGGTGAAATCAGAGGGACAAAGGCGGTCAGATAGTTGTAGCCAGGGCATCCCCTCTCATGGGCATGCCCTAGATGTGGGAGTTGAAACTTCCTTCTAGACCCTCTTTCACTCCCTAAATGCTAGTCATCTGGGCTGTCTGTCGTTCCGGATCTGACAGGCTCTTAGTACCAACACTGAGATGAGTAGGTCAGAGAGGCCTCACATTCATGCCCAGAATCAATTTGGCACATCAGCAGAGTAGGGTGGAGGAACTGCCCTTGGCTGATTTTCTTTTGCTTTTTAGCACTTTCCCTATACTTTTAGAGCCAAAAGACAAGTAGGAAATTTAGGGAATTTTCTTAATGTAAGAAATCGTTCCCCTGGGAATCCAGGCAATTGTCCTCTTTTCTTAAGAATGTGGGTTCATTGGAAAGGCCCTGATGTGAGAGACTTAAGATCAAGTGCCAGAAGAAGACTTAAATTAGGAATAATATGGTAAGTCCTGCTGCCTCGCAGAATTGTTTTGAGTGAAAATATAGTGAAAAAAGTTTGAGTGCCATGTGACATCTCATAATGTAATATTTCATTATATATGTGTACCAATATAAATGCTTCTTGTTGTCTAATTTTTCTCTTCTGTTAGGTGGGGGAAAATGACTCTTCCTTTGTAGGAAAATGAGTGGAGTAGAACAAGTTCTTGGACACTGGACAGTCTCATCCTGTAGTTTTAATAAAACTTAATTGATCATTAGTTGTATAATTTTTGGACAGTGACAAAAGATACATTTTTATTTTCCTTCAGATTATCCATTTCTAAACTCTTACTACTGATTGAGTTTCAGCTGCTCAGGTGGTTTTTGTTTTGTTTTGTTTTTCCGGTAGCTGTAAATATCCTTTGCTGGTGGTGGTGTCCTTATAACTAAGAGGGAACTTAGTTTGCTGTAGCCTTCACTAACTTGATTGTGCTGAAGCAGTATTGGCCAGAATTCAAAACATTGTTAAACAAGTAGAATTTTCCTGCTGTGGACTTTAGCCTCTTGCTATCATTCGAATATGTTGGGTGGAACCCTAATACCTAGGCACCGAGGAGGCGCTTAGGAATTCTTTGTTGTGTGCATGTGGGCTTGGATTACTGAATACCTATTGTGCTTTGACTCAGGCTCACTTTGTGGTGCTCTCTCTTTAGCTCCAGAGGCCCCTCTGCTGCCAGAATTTATGTTTTATTATATTCCCAAGGTCTCCATCTACTAACAAATTTGTGACTTGTTACCTAATAAGCTAGTCTATGTTAACCTGTTGTGGCTACTGCTGGGCCTATCAGAAATGTGTTATAAGGAGTGTATAAGTAAGTACTCAGTAAGTACTCAGTAACTGTTAGCTGCTATCATCATTACCATCCTCATCTTTATCATCATCATCACATCATCATTATCATCATCCAGAATATTCCCCTGTAGCCATTTTCATTGTTCTCAAGAACCATCAGGATGGTAAGAGTTTTTCCAGATGACAGAAAAGGTTTGGTAGAATGGGTGGGGTGAAGCAGTAGTGAGAATTGGTGGGAGAGAGGAATGTATGTGTAGAAAAAATATAAGGCTCTGTTTGTCTCATGGTCCCCTCACCTCTTTAACCAGATAAACTATGCTTTTATCTGTTCTATTACATATATTTGTATTCCTGGTGGATTTTATTTTTGAAAGGATTCCGTAGCTTAATTTTCTTTTTCAAAAGAAATGCTATCAGCAATATGCTGGTTGCCAGAGAGTATAAGATGAATATAGCTCTTTTCTTATAAATGTGCAGATGACAGTGACAAGGCAAATAAGAGAAAAATAGCTGACCACATTTTAGAATGTCTTCTTAAGCACATAATTTGTGCAGTCTATATAATGAATGTGTTGCTTACTGGAAACCAGCATGTTGGACAGTGCAGATATCATGTCATGCACAACATCACTGTCCCTTAAAATAGGGCTGCTCGGTTAGTGAATAAGGTGGCTATATTTTTTACCAGCTGTTTGACCTTAGAACAGTCACTGAGCTTGATGAACCTGTGTGCCCAGATGTAAAATGTCAGAAATCATAGTGTTACAAGGATTAAATACAACTGGTATACCTTCAGACCTCAGTGTATACACATGTATATATATATTCTATGTATTTAACATACAGAAAGCATTAGATGGAATCAGCAGGGCACTTCACACACCCTGTCATGATAGCCTTACAGTTAAGATGGCTAAGTTGATTGATAATTAGCTAACCGTCTTCCTTGAACGCATATGTACTCATGAATTTCTATTAGCTTTAAAGGGAGATCCTGAGTTTTTACAGAAAAATCACAGATCTGGATTCAGACAAACTTTATCTAAAAGTCTGATTTCTGTCATTTACTAGATTCTTGAGCAAATCACTTAAGCTCTGTAAGTTTCTATTTCCTCATCTACAAACGAGCTAGTCAACTAGGTGGGGTGTTTTTTTTTTTTTTTTTTTTACTGAGCAGTGAAACATGTGGGCTCTTAGTTCCCCAAACAGGGGTCGAACCTATGCCACCTGCAGTGGAAGCATGGAGTCTTAACCACTGGACCACCAGGAAAGTTCTCAACTAGGATTTTGTGAGGATTAAATTCTAGGCAACATTAGGGATCAAGTGTCAATCAGGGTATTTCGTATAGAGTAGATGATCAAAAAATATTCCTTCTCTACTCTGGTAGGATACCACAGACAAAAACCCAAAGCAAGTGTCCTAGAATTTTGGATGACAGAGAACAAAGAATAATTAAAAGAATAATGAGTGATAAGGATGAAATTTCAGTGTTACTTGGATTTACCAAAATAGTGCACTGAAATGTACAAAATGATATTTGAAAGTGTTAACTCTTATGTTAAAAAAAAAAAGATTATATATATAGCACCTCTAGAAACACTTGACAAGTCTTTAAATAAGCTGGAGAGGGAAAATTTTTTTTTGGAAAGGCAAAATACCTATATTCACATTATGAAATCACTGAACCTTGGAGTTTTAAAGATTGTTATGTCCAAATGTGGGTTCATTTCTGTTGTGTTGTTCTTGAGCAAAGAATTATTACATGAAAAGCATAGGCAAAGATTTCTTCTTTCTAATAATTAGATTTATTCAACAAGTTAAGTAGGATGTATATGTGTATGCATGTGAATGATATGTTTCTTTAATTGGAATATAATTGCTTTACAATGTTAGTTAGTTTCTCCTGTACAGCATTGTGAGTCAGCCTTCAGTTAGACATATAACTCCTCCCTCTTGAGCCTCCTCACCCCGACTCCATTCCACCTCTCTAGGTCATCACAGAGAACTGAGCTGGGCTCCCTGAATATTACACAGCAGCTTCCCACTAGCTGTCTATTTTATACATGGTAGTATATATATGCCCATGCTACTCTCTTAATTCATACCCCTGTCTCCTCCCCCATCTGTGTCCACATCTCTGTTCTCTATGCCTGCAGCCCCTTGAGTCAGATGAAGTGAGGTGGATGAACCTGGAATCTGTCATACAGAGTGAAGTAAGTCAGAAAGAGAAAAGCAAATATCATATATTAATGCAATATATATATATATAATCTAGAAAAATGATACTGAGTGATATGTTTTGAAGAAATAAGTTTGATATTACTGATCAGATTGTAGAGATTCTTGTGTTGTAAATGGCTAAAGGGCAAAGAGAGCTCATGATATTTAGAGGGAGAGGAGATGACACATTTCATGTAACCTGACAACTCTATAAAACCTTGGGACATTGTCTTGAGCTCCCCTGTTGGAAATTCTCTGTACCCTTTCATAGAATGGGATCCAAATGAAAATGAATTCAACAGTCAGTCAGGTAGAATATTGTAGCCAAGTCTTTCCAAGGGCTTCCCAAATAAGGGAGATGTTGAATGAGGTCAGTTTCTAAGTTCACTTCTGATTATTTCTTTGATGACATACCTATATAAAGTTGATATAACATGCGTACAGAAATCAGTAAGATTAATAATGGGTAATATTTTCAAGTTTAAGTGCAGAATATACTGGTAGCATTGAATATTAGCTCTAAAATGGGCATTTTAGAGAAGGAAGAATTTCAGTAACACCTTATAGAAGGAAGGAAATTTGGTCCCAATGGTTATTGTGGTCCAGTTGAATTCAGTTATTAGTCTAATAAAAGACAAAGTGATTTTGTGATGTGTGTGGCTTCTAAGAATCAAGAAGCAATCAGTTTTCTATGCTTCGTCTAGTGTTACTTAGACTCTTCCAGTGAACAGGGCTCTATTTAATCTTCCTCATTTGAGTGGCATACATAATCAGGAAAACTCTGGGAGTCATTTGAATAATCCGGCTAGTGTAACTGTGAATCTTCTTGAGAACGATGGAAAGGTTAAATGCTTTGCAACATGTGTATTCTGAGAGGAGCCCTGAGCGGCTGCTCTCTAGTTTCACTGAGAGCAGAACTTGGGCCAAAAGTACTAGCTATGTTTTATAGGGCTTAATACACTCCCATTCCAAGGTGATTGCCAGTTATTATGTGATCATGAGAAGATAGACTTTAATTTCAGTGAGCATTAGCATCGTCAGCAACAAGCCTTTTTGCATGTGGTGTGCCAGGTGCTGCATAAAATATGTTAAACTAGCACACCGCCTGCTTCTCCGTGTGCTTACTCTGCGAAGCGCAATGCAGGCTATTTTAAATATAAGTAAATCTGAAAGGTATGGTGATTAATAACAGCAGCCAGAGTCATGCCTTCCATTCACATACCACATTCTGGTTTACAAAGCTCTTAGGCGAGCAGAACATTCCTCCCAGGAAGGTGATGGATCCTGTGAGGCAGAAATGTTTCTGGTACCACTTTCCCTGAAGGGAATTGAGTCTGTATTTTTACTGAAGAATCATCATAAGATGCAGCTTAAAGGATGTGATCACAGCAAAGGGACCCAACCAGAGAGAAAATTCCAACTGGAAATAAGAAGCTAGATCATTTTGCTGAGTTTTGATGTGGAAAAGGGTTGGGGGGAGATCAAGGTACAGGATATATGGAAGATTTAATGAAGCATATAATGTGGAAAGAAGGAGAGACATATACTTAAGCCCTGAAATGAAGACTGCCAAGTTTATTCAGGTGTCCAGTGCATTATCAGTAGTGAAAAGAAGTGAACTGACATTTCCTTGCTAATACTTGCCTTTCGCTCGTAGCTTGGTGCTTAGCTCTTGTATCCCTTCAGATGAATAGGACATGACTCCCTCTTGATTGTAAGCTATCACACACCTGTTTCCCCATTATTTTCCTGCTGTCTTTCTGTATAGGTTTAGAGTCAAATTCTTTCCTCTTACCTCCTATTTACTACCTTCGCCTCTAAAAAACAGTACTTAGGATTATGCTTTTTCAATAGTCCTTTCTGAATAATGTCACTGGCATTAGACAAGTAGGTCATTTATTTTAAATAGTACATTGTGGTAAGATACTGCCTTTAGTTTATTCCATACCTCTGTATCTTACCCAGACAGAGTTATGTATAAAGAAACCTTTTAAATTACATATAAAGTCATAATTTTGTGTGTGTATATCCTGTATCAGTTCAGTTCAGTTCAGTCACTCAGTCATGTCCGACTCTTTGCGACCCCATAAACTGCAGCACGCCAGGCCTCTCTGTCCATCACCAACTCCTGGAGTTTATTCAACCTCATGTCCATTGAGTCAGTGATCTCATCCAACCATCTCATCCTCTGTTGTCCCCTTCTCCTCCCGCCTTCAATCTTTCCCAGCATCAGGGTCTTTTCCAAGGAGTCAGTTCTTTGCATCAGGTGGCCAAAGGATTGGTGTCTCAGCTTCAACATCAGTCCTTCCAGTGAATATTCAGGACTGATTTTCCTAAGGGACTCTCAAGAGTCTTCTCCAGTGCCACAGTTCAAAAGCATCAATTCTTCAGTGCTCAGCTTTCTTTATAGTCCAACTCTCACATCCAAACATAACTACTGGAAAAACCATAGCTTTGACTAGATAAACCTTTGTTGGCAAAATAATGTCTTTGCTTTTTAATATGCCGTCTAGGTTGGTCATAACTTTTCTTCCAAGGAGTAAGTGTCTTTTAATTTCATGGCTGTAGTCGCTATCTGCAGTGATTTTGGAGCCCCCCAAAATAAAGTCTTATCACTGTTTCCACTTTTTCCCCATCTATTTGCCATGAAGTGATGGGACCAGATTCCATGATCTTAGTTTTTTGAATGTTGAGTTTTAACCCAACTTTTTTACTCTCCTCTTTCACTGTCCCGTATATACATGTCTATTTTCAATGCTTTATGTATTTTTCAGTCATTTGACTATAAGATTCTTAAACATGGGGATGCATTAATGCCTCTTTACACCCTACAGGACCAGCACATTTCTCTACTGTTGATTTGTAATAAATAGTATCTGTATGGCAGCTGCAGAACCATCACTAAGCTTGGGTTAGTGTTCAGCTTTCATCTTTTTTTCCTAAGAGAAATGGATTATAATTGGTGCTTACTATCTAACTGTCTTGTTTAGCTCACTTACAGAACACCTCAGAAGAAATTTGGAACTTAAAGGGCAGTGCAGAAACTCATTGTCAGTTCAGCGTGGAGAAGCTTACTTAACACCTCTGCAGCCAGGTCTGGCTTGTGTTAGTACTACCAGGGGCTCACTCTCACAAGTGCTCCAGCCTCTCATCAGAAGGGCAGGAGGAAACTGAGGTGCAGACAGACAGAGTATACAGATGACAAGGCAAGCGTTCAAACAGCGCGGAGATGCTTGAGAGAAAACTAGATGAGTCTTGAAATACGAGCTTCAGTGTAAACATCCCCAAAGACCAAGTGGATGAAATTGAAGGAAAAGATGAGAAACTTGAAAGAGGAAGACAGATAAATTTGAAACAAGTGTTTCTGTGACTGGAGGGGCATGCATAAAGTGGTTTAAAAGCATTTCTGAGGAAGCCAGCTATGTCAAAATCAGGGGTTCTTGACAGAGGACTTGAATGGGAATGGGGCATTTTTAACGCCAGGCTTTGGAAGAAGGAGGAAGTTGCACTCATCACCATATTGAGAATATTCCACACCCATATTATTGCAGGGGCTGTTCATGAGTATGACATCAGGATTGTCCCCCTCTCCCCCACCACCACCACCACCACGACCACCACACACACACACACACACACACACACACACACACCCAGAAAGAGGAAAGGACCAGAAGAGTTTTGAATAGATTTGTAAACAAATGTCTGAGTTGGAGCATCAAAATTCGGCAGACACAGGGGACAAGAAACCTCAGAGACAGTCAGTTAACCAGAGAGATGGTGATGAAGTGAAAAAGCCCACGGAGTGGGCAGACCACATAGTAGTTGAACCTGTCAACTCTGTAATGGAATGAGAGTCAAGTGTTTCTATGGTTGAAGAAGACCAGAGGTCAAGTGAAGAAAGTCGTAGAAGGACAGGAGCTGATAGTTAAGGATAAATATTTTTGAAATGTTTAAGTAGCAAGCAACTGGGTACTGGAATTTGAAGTAAATGTATAATTAGATAGAAGATAACAGGGTAAAAGAGAATGAAGGAAAACTCTCTGAACGTGGAATTAAAAATCATTGTCTGAGAAATGTTATGTTTTACATATGAGCTTTACAGCATATATAAGCCCTAAAATAAGAATATGTGACATATGCCCTTATCAGTTCACATTTAAAAGCATCTCAAAATTAATATCCCTAGGATAAAAATAATATAACTAGGTGTTGACTCTGTTGGAAATTAATGTAGATGATGATCTGTATGGATCCATATGAATGAATCAGATTTTGAAGTCATTTCTTTCTCTCTCAATAAATGTATTATTCTGCACATACCACTTCATTTTGGCCAGCAATAAGTCCAGCTCTGCGCTGCAGTGGAATGTTTTAAACTGAAATGTGCATTGGAATCTGTTTGTTTGCAGCAGATGATTTGACTAAGCTTTGATGCACAGTCACTTTTTGACATTTGTGTATTTCCGCAGTGAACAATGTAAACTCATTTTCTGAGCACTTTGATTACTTGCGCATAGCAGTGCCCATGGCATGTGACACAGAAGAGCACTCTATCCACTAATCAGATAGATATGCTTCAAGCGTATTTACACAAAATAATGAAAACAGCTGTTAGATACCTTTAAACTTGAGTGTGTTTTGTTATTAATCTACTAGCCTGTACACATGACACTATAATTCTTCGCTCACTCAAGTTGCCTTTAATGACACAGTAATAAAACTGAGAGGGATGAAAGTAATGGAATTGTAGAATGTAATGCCTCAATTGTTCTACAGTGTCTTCCTTTTTGCCAAAATAAACCACAATTAAGTCCATATGGTGTTTTGAAGTTTTCAAGCAATGACCCTAATAAAAAGTAATGAATTTCTGACAAAAGAAAGCATGGCTCTCTTTTAAGCGGTTATCTTCACTATTGATCTAGATATGATTGCAGACCGATACGCTTATAGAAGAAGAAAGGTTCAATGTTCTTGGTACAAGTGCTTTTACTGGGAATTATTTTGTGCATAAGTAATTCAGATTTTAAAAGTAGAAATATTGCAATCCATCAGTTATGACTCTCATGTTTTAAAGATCTATTATTTAAAGGGAGGAAGTAGATATTCAAAAACAGGGCATTTCATAGGCATATGACACTGTGGGGATCATCACATAGAAAAGGCTGCGGGAGTTTGTTTGGGGGATATCATGTTCTTGTGTACATTGGGTGTTTGAGGTTCTGGTTTTGTTTGTTTGGAATTTTATGGATTTCAAACTGCTTCAAGGGATGTTGACATTTTATTTCAAGTACACCTACCTCATCTTCAACCTATATATCTAACTGTAACACTGAAGTTATTTGATTAGAAATTGATTTAAAAAATAGTATCAGAGTAAACAAGATCCTAGAATATCCTTAATATTAATAAAGCTTTAAAGGCAGCCTGCTGCTGCTGCTGCTGCTAAGTCACTTCAGTCGTGTCCGACTCTGTGCGACCCCATGGACAGCAGCCCACCAGGCTCCCCCGTCCCTGGGATTCTCCAGGCAAGAACACTGGAGTGGGTTGCCATTTCCTTCTCCAGTGCATGAAAGTGAAAAGTGAAAGTGAAGTCGCTCAGTCATGTCCAACTCTTAGCGACCCCATGAACTGCAGCCCACCAGGCTCCTCCATCCATGGGATTTTCCAGGCAAGAGTACTGGAGTGGGCCTAGAATCTTGAAAATAGATTAAATTAGAAAGACATAAACTGAAGAATAGATTATAAGAGCTTTACTGGGACAGGTATGAGGGAAAGAAAGTAAAGATACGCAAGGAAGAGGAATAAGATCTTTTTCACCAGGAATTCCTGGATTTGAATCTGATCAGCAGCATATCATCATTTTCCCTGTGTTTAGTGTACTTTTCTGAATCCTGGCTTCCTCATCCAAGAGATGGGTTATATTATAAGGATTAAGTTACTATGTATAATACATCTAACAAATTGTCTGGCAAGTGGTAGATACTCAGTGAATGCAGTAGTTTATTATTATCATCATAATCATTATTAGGCTTCTAAAGTAATTCATTAGAATGATAGACTTACCGTGGTATGTGTGTTGAATTCAGTTATATGATTCTGTACATATTTATTGAGTCTCTACTATGTGTCAGGAATGTTATGGTACCATGGAAAATATAATACTAATAAAATTATTTTTAAGATATATTATTTTCCAGTGGGCCTGTAAAAGTTAGACTCTAAAGAGAACAAATGTGGAGGTAAAAACAAATATATTTGTAAATAGTGAAGATGAGAATAATTTATCCTGAGTGGGACACAGAAAGCTAGAGAATGGGGAGGAAGAGGGAGCATTTGAGGTGAAGGCTCAGCGTTGAAAAGAAGAGGGTGACTTTAGGGATTAATGAAGGACGTGCTGTGCTTAGTTGCTCAGTCGTCTCTGACTCTTTGTGACCCCATGGACTGTATGTAGCCCACCAAGCTTCTCTGTCCATGGAATTCTCCAGGCAGAATACTGGAGAATCCTGGATTACCACGCCCTCCTCTAGGACTAAGCTCAGAAGGACATGGTGTGAGGAAGAGTAGGAGAAGTCTGTGAGAAAGTCAGATCCACAAAGCCGCTGGATGACTATGCTGTGCTCTATCACACTGACTACTACATAGACAATGAGAATAAAATGTGATCTTGCCTTCAAAGACTAAGAACTGCCACCAAAATATTGTGAGAATGAGGCTTACAGCCTCGCTGTGTCAGATGCACCTAGTTCACCTGGCCAAGGGGCAACATCAGTTCTTATAATTGTAAATAATTCATTGAGATTGTATTTGTTTTTCATTTGTTTAGACACATTTTTAAATCAATAAGGTGAATGAACAAATAACAAATATGTTTGCAGAACATTTTCCTATCTTAATGTAAATAGTGAAAAAATAAAGTTTCAGCCTACTGTTAGCCTATATTATCCCACATTCCAAATGAGTTAACTCTGAATTTGTGATGTTTGATCATATGCTGGTCAAAGGGATTTCCTTCTTTGCAAAGCTCTTCTCACTTCTTACTATTGCAATTGACCCTTTAAGAGCATGGGTTTGAATGGCTCAGATCACCTATTCATAGATTTTCTTTCAATAAGTATATTGGGGAAGTTTTTGGAGGGTTTTGACAATTTGAAAGAGCTCATAGATGAAATGTGTACCATAGAAATATCAGAAATTTAGGTATATGCATAAAAATATGTAGATATACATATAACAACAAAATTATTAATTTACTGTTCATGTTATTAGTAAGTTTTCTGGCAAGCAGTAATCTGATTAAGTTCTGGGGGAGTCAAAGTTAGCACTCAGGTTTTTGGCTGCACAAGGGGTTGGCTCAAAGGTCAACTGTATTTTAATCTGTGTAATAAAAACCAGAATTTTATCCTTATTAGCATGTCATGGACAATTCATTGTGTAATTGATCAAAAGTTTCCATTGTATAGTTGCAATGTTCTTATCTCATTGAGGTTGAACTATAGATCATAACCGCTCTTACTTTTAGGATATTTTGAGAGATTATGGCTGATTAGATGTGAAACATACTTTAAACTGGGAAAACTACTTTAAAATTGGTTTGAAGATTGATCATACTCTTTCAAATAATTACATTTTATTCCGAAGTAATATCCTTCTTATAAAAGTGTGTATTCACCATTTTAAAGATTTGTAGAGTATAGGTTAGATACCAAGCTCCGTGTCAGGCACTGGAAATACAGTGATGCTACTGGTGTGACGTGACTGACTGTTCAGTGTAGATACATAACACTTATCTGCATAATGTTTTTCCCCATAAAGTCTGTTGACTTTCTTTGTCAATAATAGAAAATCTCAGACCTTTTGCAATCCTTCTATACTACTTTAGGTCCATATAACTTTCATTTTAATGTCAGTGTTATTGGCAGATCTTTGTTCTTTGAAGAGTACATTTGATTTGGGGAATTAGTCAAATAGTATTAGTATTTCACTCCAATAGTCAAATACTATTTGGGACGCTATTTCATGGAGAGTTTGGAGCCGAATACCATGGACCAAAGCTTTGAATCCTGAAAGACAAGGGACTGTTAGTTTATAAGGCAGTTGTTTGCTTGGTTTTATTTTGTTTATTTCTTTATTTGATAATGCTTAACTTAATCAGGGGGCTTCTCTCGTGGCTCAGATGGTATTACCTGCAGTGCAGGAGACTGGAGTTTCGATCCCTGGGTTGGGAAGATCCCCTGGAGGAGGGCATGGCTACCCACTGCAGCATTGCCTGGGAAACCCCATGGACAGAGGAGCCTGCCAGGCTACAGTTCATGGGGTTGCAAAGAGTCGGACATGACTGTGTGACTAACACAAATGTGCACATGAGCATGTGCACATTCACATGTGCGTGCACACGCGCGCACACACACACAGCTTGATCAGGAAGCCCATTCCAGAAACAATAATAGGCTCACTTCCCAAGGTGATTGGTTTGTAAATGTCAAATCCTCATGAGACATATACCTTCAAGTTTATTACTTTCTCATTTTTTGAAGTTCATTAGTTTTTAAAAAGTTTTGCCCTTTACATGATGTCAGGTGCATTATTCACGTGAAGAGTATTTTCAGGCCTCTTGACTTTGGCCAAGCAATTGCCTTTATTGTCCCTAATTCTGCATTATTTGTTTGTCTTTGAACCTTAAAAAAAAAAGTTGTTTCATACATCAAGAATTTTTTTCTAAAGTAATTTAATCTATAAAAATGTTCTTGAAGCATTGGATCTCAGTGCCATAAATTCATTATGATCAGTGTGCTCTCTCATCAGCCTGTTTGCGTTGTCTGTTGGGGAATGTGGTTACAGAAAAGCAGTTCGTTTACCAATTTTTTCCCACTTTATAATAACTTTATATTTTTGCATTGCTATACCAAATAGTTTTTCTTCACTTTAAATCTAATAGCTTTATTAGAGTAAGATTTTTATATTGATTGTTCTTAACTGGGTTTTCTCTTACTATTCAATGTTTTCTTTTGATGTGTGGATATATATATACACACATACATATCAATATATGTATATATATATACACACACATCATATATGTGTATATATATGTGTACATCATCGTATGTAAGTATATGCACACACTGTCTTTTGTTTAAAAGTTTCCTGTAAGTACAATAAAGCCCTACGATATATAATGTGCCTATGATAATAACTTAGATAATCTATAACTGACTAAAATTAAGATCCTCTTCCAGGAGTGGCATTTAGTTCGGAACTAGTGCCGCAAGGCAGTGGCACCCCACTCCAGTACTCTTGCCTGGAGAATCCCATGGATGGAGGAGCCTGGTAGGCTGCAGTCCGTGGGGTCGCTAAGAGTCGGACACGACTGAGCGACTTCACTTTCACTTCACTTTCATGCATTGGAGAAGGAAATGGCAACCCACTCCAGTGTTCTTGCCTGGAAAATCCCAGGGACGGGGGAGCCTGGTGGGCTGCAGTCCATGGGGTCGCACAGAGTCGGACACGACTGAAGCGACTTAGCAGCAGTGCCTCCAGGTGAGTTCCCCCATATGTAGTGAATTTTGTGGAAAATGTGTTTTCCAACAATTCAGAATGACTGAAGATTATTGCTTTTCTTAAACTCACAAAAATGCAGGCTTTCATTATTTTGTTACATTGTTTTTCAAATAACTTTATTGAGATAACTGATATGCAGTAAGCTAAAAGTAAAGTTTACAAGCTGATTAGTTTTGACATACGTATATGCCTATGAAACCATCACCTCAGTGAGATAGTGAACATACACATCACCCCCAAAATTTCCTCATGTTCCTTTTAATCCCTTGTCACTGCTCACTACCCCACTCCCATCCTTATTCTCAGGCACTGCTGAATACTTTCTGTCACTACAAATGAGTTTGGATTTCCTGTAATTCTATAAAAATGGAAGCGTATTGTATATACAGCTTCTTGTGTGATTTCTTTCATTCAGCATGATTATTTTAGATCCATGCTGGTTGTGTGTTTCACTAGTTCATTCCTTATTGGTGCTGATTAGTAGTTCATTGTATAGATATGTCACAGTTTATTTGTATATTTGTTGGTGGACACTTGGATCATTTTTAACTTTTGGATATTACAAATTAAGCTTTACTACTATAAAATATTTGTGTACAAAATATTTGTACACAAATATTTTGGCTGGATCATATGATAGGCATGTTAGGTTTTTAGAGAAACACCAAAGTTTTCCAAAGCAATTGAACATTTTACATTTCCAAGTGCAATGCATGAGAGTTCTAGTTTCTCTACATCTTCACCAACATTTGGTATGGGACAGTCATCTTATGTCTATATAGATATGTATGATATTTTCTCCTTCTATGCTTTGTCTTTAAACAGTGCCCTTTGAATAGCAGAGGGTCTTAATTTTGATGAAGCCCAATTTATTCATCATATTTTCAGTATTGTGTGTTGTGTCTTAACAATCTTTACTTAACCCAAGGCCATAAAAGTTTTTTTCCTAGCTTCTTTTAGATGTATTATGTTGCTGTTGTTGTTGTCCAGTCCGTAAGTTGTGTCTGACTCTTTGTGACCCCCTGGGTTGCAGCACGCAGGTTTCCCTGTCCTTCACTATCTCCCAGAGTTTGTTCAAACTCATGTGCATTGAGTCAGTGATGCTATCTAACTGATGTTTTATAGTTTTAGGTTTTTCATTTAGGTTATGATTCATTTTTAGCTATTTTTTGCATATAGTGTAAGTATGGATCCAGGTTCTCCCTCCCCCCCACCCCCAACTCCACTGGGATATCCAGTTGTTCCAGCACTATTTGTTGAAAATGCTTCATTTCTCTATTGAATTACCTTAGAACTTGGTTGAAAATCAATTGACCATATATGTGTAGGGTTATTTCTTGACTCTTCTCTCCATTGCTCTGTCTGTCCTATTGCCATGATTATGGCATACTATAATTGTGACACTCATAATTATTCTATTTATAACAACAGACTTGAAGTTAGGTAATGTAAGTCCTCCAACTTTTTTCTTCCATTTCAGTTTTTTTGGCTCTTCTGAATCCTTCGTATTTCCCATGAACTTGAGAATAAGGTATCATTTTTTTAAAAGGAAAAAAATCGCTGCGATTACTCTGAATCTATAGGTCAGTTTGAAGAGATTTGCCATATTAGCAGTATTTATTTTTTCCACTTATTTAGATTTTCCTTAATTTCATTCAGTTCTGTTTCATAGCCTTCAGTATATAGGTCTTATATACCTTTGATGTATTCGTAAGTATTTCAGTTTTTGATGCTATTGTGATATTTTAAAAAATATACTGATTGTTCACTGCTAGGACCGAGAGGTAAAACTAACTTTTGTATTTTGGTCTTGTGTCTTGCAACTTCACTGAACTCATATTTTAAAGTTTTTTTGGTGTGTGTATTTTATCAGATTTTTATGAGTGGACAACTGTGTCATCTGTAAATAAAGATTGTTTTACTCCTCCTTTCCAATTTCAGAACTTTTTACTTATATATTTGTTATTTTCTTGTTGCACAGAGTGCATCTTTCTGTATAATGTTGAATGGAAGTGATGTGAGTAGACACATCTTTGCCTTTTCCAGATCGTAAAGGTAAAGCACTTGATTCCTCACCTTTAAACATGCTGTTAGCCTTCAATTTTCTTTTTTTTTTTTTACATGCCCATTATCAGATTGAGGAAGCTCCTTTTTATTCCTAGTCTGCTAAAAGTTGGGCTTTCCAGGTGGCCCAGCAATAATCTGCCTGTCAATGCAGGAGATGCAGTTTCTATCCCTGGGTTGGGAAGATACTCTGGAGGAGGAAATGGCAACACACTCCAGTGTTATTGCCTGAAAATTCCCATGGACAGAGGACCCAGCTTGCCACAATCCATGGGGTTGCAAAGAGCTGGACATGACTGAGCAACTGAGCATGAGCACAAGCATGCTGAAAGTTTCATCAGGAATAGATACTGGATTTCATCAAATCCTTTTTCTGCATCCATTGAGAAAATCTTACATTATTTGTTTGCTTAGTCTGTTAACATAAAACTTAACATGGATTGTTTTTGAATATTAACCAGTCTCATTCCTGAGATAAATCATACTTGGTTATAATATATTATCGTTTTTGTACATTGCTTGATTCTATTTCCTATAATTTTAAGAACTTTTTTATCTAAGACTCTATGGTTGTCTTTTTTTGTACTGGCTTTGGTAATAGAGTAGCAAGCTCCATAGAATGAGGTGGGAAGAAGTCATCCTTCTTCTGTTTTTTAGAAAAATTTATATAGAGTTGGTATCATTTCTTCCTTAAATGTTTGGTAGAATCATTGGTTAAGCCATCTGGGCCTAGGATTTTCTTGTTGGAGTGTTTTAAACTACACACTCAATTTCTTCAATAGATATTAGTTTTTCAAGTAACATAATATCTATTAAATATTGAAATACACCTTGAGTAAGTTGTGATAGTTTCTCTCAAATGATTTGTCCATTTTGTTTAGGTTGTTAAATATATCAGTATAAGATTGTTATAGTTTTTTTTTTTTATTGTCCTTGTAATTTGTGTAGGATCTGAGGTAATACTGCCTGTTTCATTCTTGATATTGGTAATTTGGCTTTTCTTTCTTTCTTTTTTTTAACTATTTAATCTGGCTAAAGTTTTATCAACTTTATTGAACTTACTGAAGAGTCAGCTTTAGTTTATGCTACTTTTGTCACCTAAAGACCTAAATGGTAAGGTTTCGGATGTGTATGGATTTGTTTTTGTGTTTTTGGCTGCTCTGTGAGGCTTGAGGGATCTTGTTAATAATTTCCCAACCAGGGATTGAACCCAACCCAGGACAGTGAAAGCATTGTCTTAACCATTGGACTGCCAGGGAATTCCCAAATGTATAGGTTTTATTAGAACACACAGAGATGAAAATGGTCTGATGCTGCCTGGAAAGCAAAAATATGGAAGTTCTGGGAATATACTCTGTGGACAGAGAATGTCTGGGAAGGTAAAAGGACTACAGAAGGAAAAAAGGAATAAACTAGGAGGCACCAAAATCACTCTTTCTACTCTGTCATTTGAATGACTGTTACTATAGTATTTGAATCCAGTCTTATCTTGATGTGTTTGATAATCTGAACATCCAATATGGATGTATTTCAAAACCCATTTTAACCAGGTACCTCTTTTACTGAAGATGAGCGCTAGTGTAGTTTGATAGCTTTGAGTTTTCCTTGAAAGTCAGCATGGAATGTAGAATAGGGCCTTAGAAATCAGAGATTTCTTAATTCCAATACAGTGTCTACAACTTCCAGGCTGTATAACCTCAGGCAACTTTCTCAGTTTCTCAGAATTAAGATCCCTGACTGTAAAATGGGAAGCATAATGTTTATCATACCATGTTGTTAGGGTTTTAATGAAATAACAAATTATTGGTGCATAGTAGGCTCTCCATCAATTCTACCTCCATCTTCATCACCACCCTCTCTCCCATTCCTACTCCCTGGCTGTCCCTCTTCTCAGAATATTAAGAGCAAAATGTTAACCAGTGAGAGGAAAGCAGAGAGAACGAGGAACTCTCCAACCCATCTCTGCTATAGTTCTTTTTAGCAACGTGGAAACCAATAAACTGGCATATCTCTTGAGGCAATTTTTAGTAACACTATACGGGGATTTGGGCTCAACCTTCATAAGTGTGTGCGGTGCTCACAGTCCATAAATAATGCAAGTGGAGCCACAAATTATGTGGGAAATTAGGTTCTGATGTCAGTGAGTTTGAGTTGGAAATCTCATTTTTCTTAAAGTACCTTTGAAAAATCCTATAGAAAAACACTAACAGTGGAGACTGCTTTAAGGCTCTATATTCAGTAAATCTCACGAAGCTAGTTGGTTTTTGTTTTTCCATTGTGGATATATTTTTTGTTTTCTTTAACCACCTGAAGATATAGCTGGCTTGAGTTTAGAGTTGGTGTCATAGAAAATAAATGAGTGTATCTTTACTTCTAGGCTTTTACTCAAAACCTCAGTGCATAAAAGGCACCTGGGAACTGAGGCCTCTCGGACCAAAGGCTGATTTAAGTTCTCCAGCTCTTGGTTTTACAAAAAGGAATGTCGATTGGAATGGCTGTTAGAACTGTTGTTGCTGCCTAGATTCTCGCAGTACATGTATAGTTGAATTCTGTAACTTAATTAAGGGTACTAGCTACTCCATTTTTAGATTCTCTAAAGAGAAATGGTGCTTCTTTATGTGCTTACCTTCTAAAGTAAGCCTTGAAGATCAAAGTAAAAGTTCATATCTCCCACCCTACCATTTAGCACTCCTGTTGACATCACTAATGGGTGAAAGCACAGTTTTCCAAAGAGCCTGGCTGGGAGTTGAAACTGTTAACCTACTTGGCAAGGCACCCAGGACCAGGACCAGTAGGTCTGATTATCATGCTTAGGTAACAAAACCAAATTTTAGTGCATATTCTAGACCAGGTTTTAGCCAACTATGACCAGGACTCAGTCACAGGTTTTGTAAATAACATTTTATTAGAACAAGTCACGCCCACTTATTTACATATTGTCTATGAAGGGTCTCTGGCTACCTGGTGGCTCAGACGGTAAAGAATCTTCCTGCAATGTGGGAGACCCGGGTTTGGTCCCTGGATCTGGACGATCACCTGGAGAAGAGAATGGCAACCCACTCCAGTATTCTTGCCTGGAGAATTCCATGGACAAAGGAGACTGGCCGGCTGTAGCCCATGGGTCACAAAGAGTTGGACTTGACTGAGCAACTGATGCTTTCACTTTCATGAATACTTTCACTCAACAACAGCGGTGTTGAATAGTTACGGTGGACATCCTGTGGCCTGAAAGCCTAAAATATTTATAATCTCATTCTTTATAGAAAAATTCTGCTGACCCCCTGTTCTAGACATTTGTAAGTTAGAGTAGAAGCTCACAGTATAGCCAGATGACACAAAGATCAAAATGACAAGGAGTATAATTGAAACATTTTGCTGTATTGCAGAAATTAACACTTTAAAAATAAATATACTTCATTAAAATTTTTAAAAATAAAAAAGATGGGGATGGTAAAAGTGTAGATTTCTAGACATTACCAGGAACGGACAGAGTCAGACCCTGGGGGTAGAATCTGAGAATATGCATGTTTAACAGATTTTCCAGCCGATTTTTAACACACACTAAAATTTTGCTACCCCTGGTTTAGTGAAGAGGAAAATTAACATGCAAGTTATGTTATTTATAAATGGTATGCCTTCCACAAATAATTTAGTGTTACCTCTTATCTGGAATGGTAGGCTGCAGTCCATGGGGTCGCTAAGAGTCGGACACGACTGAGCGACTTCACTTTGACTTTTCACTTTCATGCATTGGAGGAGGAAATGGCAACCCACTCCAGTGTTCTTGCCTGGAGAATCCCATGGACAGAGGAGCCTGGTGGGCTCCCGTCTATGGGGTCGCACAGAGTCGGACACGACTGAAGCGACTTAGCAGCAGCAGCAGCTTGTCTGGAAAATAGGGTACTGAGAGAAGAAACTGTATGTTTGTACTTCTTATTTCGTACTTTAAATGTTTTTGAAAGACATGCCATAAGGGGAGTTACCATATAGTTGGGGGAGACATTAAATATTTGAAGAACAATTTACCTGTGGCAGATTCATTTTGATATTTGGCAAAACTAATACAATTATGTAAAGTTTAAAAATAAAATAAAATAAAAAAAAAAAAAAACAAAAAGAACAATACACCTGAAATACCAAAAAAAAAAAAAAAAATGAAGAACATTTTCAAAAATGAAATCCAGGGGACAGATTATAAATTCTGAGTAGAGGATGACCTTTGTAAACAAGCATGCTTGGTCCTGGTTTACTACTGAGACTTGAACTGCATTTGATGAGTCTCAACGTGTAGAGGGATAAAAGAAAGAAAATTGAAAATTATAGAACACTCAAGCTGGCAAGGGTAAATATTACTCTGTGAAACTTTCATTTCATTCACATGTATATACATATATGCATACCAGTTACTATAATATAGAGTGTGTCTTACACTCTCAGCTGCTATCGAAACAAATTTTTAAACTCCATCCTTCAAGATCATGTTTAGGGATTATCTGAGGTTGGGTAAGAGGCAGAGTAGCTGTCCCCAAATGTAATACATCATCTTTCTTTACACGTAATAAAACACAAACTTTTACTTCTTTTTAAATAAAATAATGCATAAATACACAGACATACCATTTGCATATTTTCCAAATCTACTGCCCTCCCCTGGGAGGGCAATGAAAGAAACTGTAGAATTTTAGACTTGAAAGGACTTTAGACACTATTGCTTTTACCTGTCAATTTTATAGGAAAGGAAAATGAGACTGAAAAGTAACCAATTTGCATAAGGTTCCATACAAAGCAAGAAGAAAGACCACCTAAGAGAGCTCTGGATGCTACACTAGAGATCCCAACCGGTTACTCATGAGCTGAGCCTTTCTGGAGTCTCACAAAAGTCAAAAGATCAAGGAACACTGGTCCTCATGACTCATAGCACAGGTTGGCCAGAGATGAGTGGCATTTGCCTCCTTGGCTGGATTAACATCTTTCTTATTCACCCAAGTTCCCTCCACTCTATTTTGGCCCTGGCATTATTATTTTACTTACAATTGAGAAATTCTCTTGGAAGACAAAAATATTTCTTTAGACATATGTATTATTTTTGAAGCAAAAAGTAAATAAAAGCTGGGCTAAGAAGACCACGTGTTTAAAGAGATTATAATATTTCTGTATGGACATAAAAAATATATGTAGGATTTGTGCTTTGACTCTTTGAAAGACCACATAAAGCCTGTGTCTTACACCTGCCTCAATTTGCTTTTGCCGCCTTGACTCCCAGGGGAAAAAAAGACTGGATGATTTGAGGTTTTTGACTTGTTAAAAGTACATAGCTCACCAGTGGCAGGCCCGGAAGGAGAACTTCCATGTTTAATGCCTATCTAGGGTAGGTGCAGTGTTTTCAATGTTGAAAGTAGCTTTTATGGTTGTTGTTACTGTTTTGATGATGGTGTTGGTAGCTTTTTAGAATCAGTTACGGCCACTGCTTGCCATCTCATGTAATCCTCACAATAATACTCTGGTAACACTTCCTTAATTTTACAGTTGAGAGAATTAAGACCCAGTTCTGGTTATCTATTGCTGCATAACAAACTACCCCCAAACTTAATGTCTTTAAGTAAATATTATACTAGACCTCAGGGATTCTGGGAGTCAGGAATCTGACCAGAGACTTGTCTGAAAGAGCCTTTTGAAGCTCCTGACATTGATTGTAGTGACTCAGTGATCCTCAGCTGGTAGATGAGCCAGTCTGGACAGTCCAGGAGATGCCCTCACATGGCCCATCCCTCAGCCAGAATGATGGAGCCTGGACTCAACTGGGTGTGTTGTCTAAAAGGCCTCTCTGACTTGGTTTTCTCAAGATAGTTGTACTTCTTCATAGCAGTTCAAGACACCAGTGGAAAGTATTCTGAGAGAAGCAGTTGGAACATGTGTGACTTTTGCTGACTGAGGACTTCCAACTCATGTTTCTAAACCATGTTCGTATTTGAGTCTTTGGGGACAGGTGTTGCCATTCTTGTCACTTAGTTTGTAAACCCAAGGTTTTAGGCAGTATTTTGCACTTCTTTCTATCTAGTGCTTCCTTTGTAAGGCAACCACTGGCCTGTTTAAAGAGGGTGAGTGAGAATTCCTACCTTCTTTGACAGTCCCTACTTAGAGACACGGTAAAAACCAAAGGCAAACATGTGTGTGTGCTAAGTTGCTTTATTTGTGTCCAACTCTTTGCCACCCTGTAAAGATCTTCCCTGTAGCTCAGATGGTAAAGAATCTGCCTGCAATGAAGGAGACCTGGGTTCGATCCCTGGGTCAGGAAGATCCTCTGGAGAAGGGAATGGCAATTCACTCCAGTATTCTTGCCTGGAGAACCCCATGGGTGGAGGAGCCTGACGGGCTACAGTTCATGGAGTCGCAAAGAGTCGGATACAACTGAGCGACTAACCCACGTTTGTGACCATATGGGCTATAGCCTGGCAGGCTCCTCTGTCCATGGGATCTCCAGTCAAGAATACCAGAGTAGGTTTCCATGCCCTCCTCCAGGACTTCCCCACCCCAGGACTGAACCTGCATCTCCTGCATTGCAGGCAGATTCTTTACTGCTGAGCCACGGGGAAACCCAAAGCAAACATAGTCTTCTCCAGTCTAAGGAGTATGAGATTGTGTGTATGTGTGTGTGTGAGTGTAGTTCCTTTTAAATAATGATAACCCCTCAGGAATATGGAATATCCATCACGTAAGATTCAGATGAAAATGTTTTGCAGCTAAAGGCTGGGTGGTGAAATCTACAAAGCCTATAACTAGAAGACAGAAAACTTGGCCTGGATTCCCAACTCTGCCACTTCCTTCCTCTGTGGTGTCCTCAGCAAGTCAATTGATCTGAGCCTTAGTGTCTTCATCAGTATTATGAGATGGTTGTATGAAGTCACTTCTGGGCCTATGGTATATCATCATCAGTAGGCCTACAATCATGTCTAGACCTACAGTCATTATACTTTTTAACTGTATGGGTATAGACAGCCTTTCTTGTACTTCTGTTTTCTACCACCTTGTAACCAAGAACATTGCAGAGCAGAAGAGGGATGCAAGCCCAGTTACAGACCTTCCCACCTCTATTTGACAGAGCAGCACGCCCCAACCAGGTACTTTATTTCTTAATAAAATTCTTTAGGGCAAATACTTACTGATTTATCCAATGATAGTATTTGTTTTGCTTTTGATTTGCCATCTTTCTTTACATAACATCATGCTTTTGATAATCCAGTGTTGTACTTGGGCCAGATTACCTAGATGTTTGTGTGCATTTAGCATTCTAAAAAAGCACCCAAATTTTAACTGCTCAACACTAAGCTCCCTTGTATGTTTGCTCTTTTTTTTTTTTTTTTCCTTTTCATAAGTTTCCTTCCCTAAAGAAATATGATAGCAGCAGAAGAGGCTTTTTGTTATGTTTTGGAGATCCACCTTTGAATAACCCTTAAAGTACATTAAAAATTACCCATAAAGAATAGTGACAGGCTTTCTGTATACCCAAATCTCCAGTCAGGGATAATATTGCTATGGTGGCCCAGGCTTCTTCCAGATAGATTGTTTGGTGAGGGTGTGGTCTATGAGACAAGCCCAGACTTTCATTTGGAGCTTTCTTTTTTCTGTTCCTGGCTGTGCTCTCTCCTGCTCTCTGCAGCTCACCTCTCTTCCCTTTGCCTGTCCTGCTCATACAGCTTCCCTTTCTCTTTATCCTCCTCCTCTTTGCCTTTTCCTTCCTGTCTTATTAGGCGGGGAGAGAGGGAGAGCCTGAGTGCTTCCTTATTGCAGGAGTGCTCCACATCTATTCTCTTTGCCCCTTGAAAGTTTTCTGCAGTGCTACTTACTAACTGACTTCCCTGGTGGTGGTGGTGGTGGTGGTGTTTAATTGCTGAGTCATATCCAACTCTTTGCAATCTCATGGACTGCAGCCTGGCAGGCTCCCCTGTCCATGGGATTTCCCAGGCAAGAATACTGAAGTGGGTTATCATTTATTTCTCCAGGGGATCTTCCCAAACCAGGGATCTAGCCCAAGTCTCCTGAATTGGCAGGTGGATTCTTTACCAGTTAGAATATCCCAACCACTATGGCTGTAGGAAAGAGGACCATTGCCTTTTTCAGAACTTCTTCGTACTTTTTTTATACCTTCCCAAATCAAATAGGGCTTCCCTGGTGGCTCAGTTGGTAAAGAATCCGCCTACAATGTGGGAGACCTGGATTCAATCCCTGGGTTGGAAGATCCCCTTGAGAAGCAAATGGCTACCCACTCCAGTATTCTGGCCTGGAGAATTCCATGAACTGTATAGTCCATGGTTTCACAAAGAGTTGGACATGACTGAGCGACTTTCACTTTTTTCACTTTCAAATCAAATAGCTTTTCCTATTCACAAAAATCGAGAGTTAGTTTCAACAGCACTGTGTAGTAGGAAAAATTTTATTTACTCACATTTTTAGATTTTTTTTGTCAGTAAAATATTAAAGGTTAAAAACTCTTTTATTCCAACTAAAACGGTGGTTTTTAGTGGCAAACAGAGGCATAATTACAATTCTGTAGTTTTTTTATTCATCTTGGCTTCATCTTTTTTGCCTTATCTTGAGTTTTAGAATACCTTCTGTAGAAAGCTCACAGCTTTCCTGGTACCCTTCTGTGGGAGAGAATGTTTCCCCCTGTGGAAATTTTAGAAAGCAAAAGCCTGTCTTCAGTCAGAGCAAAAGGCTAACCACATGTTCAACATAAATGACAATAGTAGCAGTTAAAGCTTTTGTATAATAAAGGCATTTTTCCTTTTAAAGCAGGATATTTTGTAAATTCAATAACTTGACAGTGCAACATTTACTAAGGATGGGCAATCCCCTGACAAATAGGAGGCTATAAGATTAAAAGAAATTTGTTTATATGTGGGACAAAAATATTTTTAGTGATAACCAAAAATTATTTTTGAAAAAAAGGTGATACTGGCTGGTGTTTCATTTCATGTGACAATTTTCCTTCAAGATCCTCATGAACGTTTCAGTGGCAGAATTTCACACATTCAGAGATAAATGTTTTAAAAATGATGAGCTTCTTTTAACAGAATCACAGCATCATTTGACTCAAATTAAGTACTGATGATGTACAAAAAGTCGTTTTTCCAAAATTGACAAACCTTTAGCCAGACTCATCAAGAAAAAAAGAAGAATCAAATCAACAAAATTAGAAGTAAAAAAGGAGAGGTTACAACAGACAATGTAGAAATACAAAGGATTATAAGAGACTATTATGAGCAACTATATGGCAATAAAATAGATAACCTGGAAGAAATGGACAGATTCTTAGAAAAGTTCTATCTTCCAAGACTGAACCAGAAAAAAAATAGAAATTATGAACAACCCAATTACAAGCACTGAAATGAAGCTGTGATCAAAACCCTCCCAAAAAACAAAAGCCCAGGACCAGATGGCTTCACAGGAGAATTCTGTCAAACATTTAGAGAAGAGCTAATGCCTATCCTTCTAAAACTCTTTCAAAAAATGGAAGAGGAAGGAACACTTCCAAATTCATTCTATGAGGCCACCATCACCCTGATACCAAAACCAGACAAAGACAACACAAAAAAAGAAAACTACAAGCCACTATCACTGATGAACACAGATGAAAAAATCCTCAACAAAATTTTAGCAAACAGAATTCAGCAACACTTCCAAAAGCTCATACACCATGATCAAATTGGGTTTATTCTAGGGATGCAAGGATTCTTTAACATATGCAAATCAATTGATGTGATACACCATAGTAACAAATTGAAAGATAAAAACCATATGATAATTTCAATAGATGCAAAAAAAGCCTTTGACAAAATTCAACATCCATTTATGATTAAAACTCTTCAAAAAATGGGCATAAAAGGAGCATACCTCAACATAGTAAAGGCCATATATGATAAGCCTACAGCAAACAATATTCTTAATGGTGAAAAACTGAAAGCATTCCCCCTCAGATCAGGAACAAGACAAGGGTGTCCACTTTCACCACTATTATTCAACATAGTATTGGAAGTCCTAGTTGCAGCAATCAGAGAAGATAAAGAAGTAAAACGAATCCAGATTAGAAAATAAGAAGTAAAGTTATCACTGTTTGTAAATGGCATGATACTGTACATAGAAAACCCTAAAGATAGTATCAGAAAATTACTAGGGCTAATCAGTGAATTTAGCAAAGTTGCAGGATACAAAATCAATACACAGAAATCACTAACAATGAAAAATCAGAAAGAGAAATTAAGGAATCAATCCCATTCATGATTGCAACAAAAAGAATTAATTATCCAGGAATAAAGTTACCTAAGGAGACAAAAGAACTGTATACAGAAAATTATAAGACACTAATGAAAGAAATCAAAGATGACATAAACAGATGGAGAGATATTCCATGTTCCTGGGTAGGAAGAATCAATATTGTGAAAATGACTCTACTACCAAATGCAATCTATAAATTTAATGCAATCTCTATCAAATTACCATTGGCATTTTTCATGGAACTAGAACAAAAAATTTCACAATTCATATGGAAACACAAAAGACCCTGAATAGCCAAAGCAGTCTTGAGAAAGAAGAACGGAGCTGGAGGAATCAACCTTCCTGACTTCAGATTATACCACAAAGGTACAATCATCAAGACAGTATGGTACTGGCACAAAAACAGAAATATAGACCAGTGGAACAAGATAGAAAGCCCAGAAATAAACCCATGCATCTATGGGTACCTTATTTTTGATAAAGGCCATAAGAATATACAATAGGGCAAAACAGCCTCTTCAATAACTGGTGCTGGGAGAACTGGACAGCTACATGTAAAAGAATGAAATTAGAACACCTCCTAACACCATACACAAAGATAAACTCAAAATGGATTAAAGACCTAAATGTAAGACCAGAAACTATAAAACTCTTAGAGGAAAATATAGGCAGAACACCCAATGACATGAATCAAAGCAATATCCTCTATGCCCCACCTCCTAGAGCAATGGAAATAAAAACAAAGGTAAACAAGTGGGACCAGATTAAACTTCAAAGCTTTTGCCCAGCAAAGGAAACTAAAAGCAAGGTGAAAAGACAGCCCTCAGGATGGGATAAAATAATAGCAAATGAAACAACTGACAAAGGATTAATTTATAAAATACACAAGCAGCTCATATAACTCAATACCAGAAAAACAAACAACCCAATCAAAAAGTGGGGAAAAGACCTAAACAGACATTTCTCCAAAGAAGTCATACAGATGGCTAACAAACACATGAAAAGATACTCAACATCCCTTATTATTAGAGAAATGCAAATCAAAACTACAATGAGATATCACCTCACACTGGTCAGATGGCCCTCATCAAAGGGTCTACAAACAATAAATGCTGGAGAGGGTGTGGATAAAAGGGAACACTCTTGCACTGTTGGTGGGAATGTAAATTGATACAGCCACTATGGAAGACGGTATGGGGATTCCTTAAGAAATTAGGAATAAAACCACCACATGACCCAGCAATCCCACTCCTAGGCATATACCCGGAGGAAACCAAAATTGAAAGAGACACATGTATCCCATTGTTTACTGCAGCACTATTTTCAATAGCTAGGTTGCTAGAATGGAAGCAACCTAGATGTCCATCGACAGATGAATGGATAAAGAAGTTTTGGTACATATACACAATGGGATATTACTCAGCCATAAAAAGGAACACATTTGAGTCAGTTCTAATAAGGTGGATGAGCCTAGAACCTATTATACAGACTGAAGTGAGTGAGAAAGAGAAAGATAAATACTGTATTCTAATGCGCATATATAGAATCTAGAAAAATAGTACTGAAGAATTTATTTACAGAGCAACAGTGAAGAAACAGACATAGAGAATAGACTTATGGACATGGGGAGAGGGGAGGAGAGGATGAGATATATGTAAAGAGTAACATGGAAACTTACATTACCATATGTAAAATAGATAGCCAATGGGAATTTGCTGTATGGCTCAGGAAACTCAAAGAGTGGCTCTGTATCAACCTAGAGAGCTGGGATGGGGAGGGAAATGGAAGGCAGTTTCAAAAGGGAGGAGATATATGTACACCTATGGCCGATTCATGTTGAGGTTTGACAGAAAACAGCAAAATTCTGTAAAACAATTATCCTTAATAAAAAATGAATTTTTAAAAAAGTGGTTTTTCAACTGTTCCAGTTCCAGTTCAGTCACTCAGTCATGTCTGACTCTTTGTGACCCCATGAACTGCAGCACACCCGGCCTCCCTTTCCATCACCAAATCCTGGAGATTGCTCAAACTCATGTCCATTGAGTCGGTGATGCCATCCGACCATCTCATCCTCTGTCGTCCCCTTCTCCTCCTACCCTGAATCTTTGCCAGCATCAGGGTCTTTTCAAATGAGTCAGCTCTTCGCATCAGGTGGCCAAAGTATTGGAGTTTCAGCTTCAACATCAGTCCTTCCAATGAACACCCATGACTGATTCTCCTTTAGGATGGACTGGTTGAATCTCTTTGCAGTTCAAGGGACTCTCAAGAGTCTTCTTCAACACCGTAGTTCAAAAGCATCAATTCTTCTGTGCTCAGCTTTCTTTTTAGTCCAACTCTCACACCCATACATGACTACTGGAAAAACCTAGCTTTGACTAGACGGACCTTTGCTGACAAAGTAATGCCTCTGCTTTTGAATATGCTATCTAGGTTGGTCATAACTTTCCTTCCAAGGAGTAAGCGTCTTTTAATTTCATGGCTGCAATCACCATCTGCAGTGATTTTGGAGCCCCCAAAAATAAAGTCTGACACTGTTTCCCCAACTATTTGCCATGAAGTGGTGGGACTGGATGCCATGATCTTTGTTTTCTGAATGTTGAGCTTTAAGCCAACTTGTTCACTGTCCTCTTTCACTTTCATCAAGAGGCTTTTTAGTTCTTCTTCACTTTTTGCCATAAAGGTGGTGTCATCTGGATATCTGAGGTTATTGATATTTCTCCGGGCAATCTTGGTTCCAGCCTGTGCTTCTTCCAGCCCAGCATTTCTCATGATGTACTCTGCATATAAGTTAAATAAGCAAGGTGACAATATACAGCCTTGACATACTCCTTTTCCTATTTGGAACCAGTCTGTTGTTCCATGTCCAGTTCTAACTGTTGCTTCCTGACCTGTATATAGGTTTCTCAAGAGGCAGGTCAGGTGGTCTGGTTTTCCCATCTCTTTAAGAATTTTCCACAGTTTATTGTGATCCACACAGACAAACACTTTGGCATAGTCAAGAAAGCAGAAATAGATGTTTTTTTGGAACTCTCTTGCTTTTTCGATGATCCAGTTGATGTTGGCAGTTTGATCTTTGGTAAATCTGCCTTTTCTAAGTCCAGCTTGAACATCTGGAAGTTCACAGTTCATGTATTGCTGAAGCCTGGCTTGGAGAATTTTGAGCACTACTTTACTATTGTGTGAGATGAGTGCAATGTGCAGTAGTTTGAGCATTCTTTGGCATTGCCTTTCTTTGGGATTGGAATGAAAACTGAGCTTTTCCAGTCCTGTGGCCACTGCTGAGTTTTCCAAATTTGCTGGCATATTGAGTGCAGCACTTTCACAGCATCGTCTTGTAGGATTTAAAATAGCTCAACTGGAATTCCATCACCTCCACTAGCTCTGTTCGTAGTGATGCTTCGTAAGGCCCATTTGACTTCACATTCCAGGATGTCTGGCTCTAGGTGAGTGTGAGTGATCACACCATCGTGATTATCTGCATTGTGAAGATTTTTTTTGTACAGTTCTTCTGTATTCTGCCACCTCTTCTTAATATCTTCTGCTTCTGTTCGGTCCATACCATTTGTGTCCTTTATCGAGCCCATCTTTGCATGAAATGTTCCCTTGGTATCTCTAATTTTCTTGAAGAGCTCTGTAGTCTTTCCCATTCTGTTGTTTTCCTCTATTTCTTTGCATTGATCGCTGAAGAAGGCTTTCTTATCTCTCCTTGCTATTCTTTGGAACTCTGCATTCAAATGCTTACATCTTTCCTTTTCTCCTTTGCTTTCTCTTTTCTTTTCACAGCTATTTGTAAGGCCTCCCCAGACAGCCATTTTGCTTTTTTGCATTTCTTTTTCTTGGGGTTGATCTTGATTCCTGTCTCCTATACAGTGTCATGAACCTCCATCCATAGTTCATCAGGTACTCTGTCTATCAGATTTAATCCCTTAAATCTATTTCTGACTTCCGCTGTATAGTCATAAGGGATTGGATTTAGGTCATACCTGAATGGTCTAGTGGTTTTCCCCACCTTCTTCAATTTAAGTCTGTTTTGGCAATAAGGAGTTCATGATCTGAAGCACAGTCAGCTTGAGGTCTTGTTTTTGCTGACTGTATAGAGCTTTTCCATGTTTGACTTAAAGAATATAATCAATCTGATTTTAGTGTTGACCATCTGGTGATGTCCATGTGTAAAGTCTTCTCTTGTGTTTGGAAGAGGGTGTTTGCTATGACCAGTGTGTTCTCTTGGGAGAACTCTATTAGCCTTTGCCCTGCTTCATTCTGTACTCCAAGGCCAAATTTGCCTGTTACTCCAGGTGTTTCTTGACTTTATGCTTTGTTCACCCACAAATCTGAATATATATATATATATATATATATATATATATATATATATGTTAGTCTTTTTTTCCCTTCAAATGGGTAGGTTTCTTTCATTCAGTTAGCTAAATTTGATTTGTAGGAGGCATTGATGGTTCTGTTCTGAAACCTTGCAGAGACATAATCACATTGCCAATTGATTATACATATGGCTTGATTAACATCATTACAGTGTTGCTTTAAAAATGGATCTGATGTTATGTATCACTCAGGCTAGAGTTAATAAATAGCTGTGGTGTACAACTTGTCTGAAGGATTTCTTTCCAGGTTCTTAGAGGGCATAATTAATAATCTTGTTTTGGAAGTATACCTTCTAAAAGATATTTTAAATTTGTGTTTGAATTTATTCATGGAGCCACCACTTTCTTAATATCATTCTTCCCAGAAGCATGTATTTAATGTATGCTCTAAAAATATAGAAACATTTTGTTTTTTTCAGTAGAAGGGATTGTCTGGTAATTAGAGATGGTTGTTAAAGAGGCAAATTATTTTGAAAATACACATTTTTTGAGAGGAGACCTGGGAATGTCAACTAGACAGAGGGGTTACATTGACAACAGTGTAATACCAGTACAGCAGCAGTTAGGTAAATTGGTATATAAACAAGCATCTGTTGCAGAAGTGTAAGAATGATATCATAAAGAAGGTATGGAAAATTTTTAATTGAAAAAGAATGATGCACAATTGCAGCCTGACTTTAAGTCTAAATTGATTTTGCCAACAGAGTTAAAGTGGGCTTCTTTTAAAACATTCCAATAATGTAAAGTATTTAAAATGTAATGTCCTGTTAATGTACCTAAAAATTAGACTCGAGGTCATCCAATAAGAGTACTGCTTACAGTAATACAGCCTATGTAATATGCAATTATCTTGACAATAGTTTTATTTTTCAACAATTTTGTCATAAAACAGCAGTAAGATACAATGAATTTGATTCATTTTTTGTGTGTGAATCATTTAATAGGCCATTACATCTACTATATTAGACTCCATTCTCCTTTCAGAGCTTTTCATTATAAGGCTGTCTTTAATGGAAAGAAGTTTAACCTTCCCTCCCAGATAGATTGAACCCCATAACAGTGTAAACATTCTCATTATAAAATAAAATCCCCTTCCCCAAGGGCAGTGCTATAATTATGTTGCAGATCATCCTATGAATGTTTCTCTTCAGAAACGCTGTCTCATTCTTGCTCTCAAGTTTTTATCATTTTCTACCAATCAATAATATTTTAAATCATAGTTTAATAAAATGCACATGATCTAGTTTGAAAAAAAATTTTTTTGAAGTTATTTTAATCAACTTTGAGAAGAAGTCATCAGTAAAATTGCTGTTGATTTATAAATAGGATAATTAGAGGCTTTCCTCCTAAGTACTGTTCACTGGCATTGTGGCTGTTTTTATTGCCTAGTCAAACCTCTTCATTCAATTTTAAAATTGCCTTTTGAATGAACTGCACTATAAGCTTGCCAAATAGTGTCACCATTAATACTTTACCTCCTCTGTTTCACTGTCCAGTCTGCAAATACACAATAAATTGTTTGATAAGGGGGTCAATGAGGTTGTACTAGTTTTTAAGTGATATATAACCAAACAGTTCAGATTATGTCACACACTTATTGTTATTATAGAGCTGTGTTTAAAAGATAGCAGAACAGTACTTTGGTTCATTTTGTACTGTTACATCAAGAGTGGATCCTGTGCATATCAGGATACTGTGGTCCTTCAACAAATTGCCCATCTTTATGTCAAGAGAAAAGGAAAAGCGCCACTTTCAGATTTGTAGACTTTACCCCTTGTGAATGGTTTCCTGAAAGCAACACACCTCCCATGTTCCTAGTTAAAAAAGAGACAGTCTGGTTTCTATGTGAATGTGTAAGAACAAAGATTTCAGATGATTATTTCAAGATAATGATTTTAGGAAAGTGCCAAAGGAAACATTCATTGAAAGGCCTGAGGACCATATGTTGTTAGTATGAAAATGCCTTGCTGATCCAGGTTATCTGTTACATAGGTAGCAATTCTGTTGCCACAAGTGTGTGAACTCATTGGTATAGGGTGTATATTGCAGAAGGTACTTTTTCCACTCTTTGGCTTGTAGATGCATATTTATAACCACCTTCCCAAGTTACTTTCATGAGGAGGAAGTCAGGATGTTCTTAAATGTGTATCTTGCTGCTTACGCAGAATTAGTGAGGGTTTTTGAGAAATGTAAGAGGCAAAAGTAAAAAACTTTGTGCTTGTTAAAAGCAAGTCTGTTTGTGTGTGTCTCTCCCTTTGTAACAGAAGGAATGTTTCTTATGTTTCTGTCTTCAGACAGTTGGCACACATTTCATCTCAGCAGCTGCTTTCTCTTAAAGTGCAGTAGAGTGTAGGACTGTAGTGACACCAGCATTAATACTTCACATTCTGCTATCATATGCTGTCACTGGGAAATATGGATCTAGGTTACATGTGTTTGCAGACTTTGTACTGCTGAATTATGAAAGCTGACTCTGTTGGAGAATTGTGTTGTATTCAGAGACTGTGAACTGAACAATAAATGAATGCAGGAGGCTGTTTAGAGTGCTATACCATGCTTTCCTTTTGGGGCCTAGCTGAGCCAGAGCTTTAAAATTGAGAACTGCCAAATTGCCCTGGAAAAGACCTTAAAATGAACATCTAAATAATTTTGTCAAAAAGCATTTGTATGCATTGTCTTTCACTTAAAAATTTTTTTTATTCTTTTTTTTTTCCCCTACAGTTGTACAAATTGGTGCACTTTAGGTACATAAACAGTAAAGCATGTTACAAATGATCCAAGAAAAGTGTTTTCTCATTCAGATAAAATTTTACAAAGGAAATTAATTGTTAACCTCACTTACTGTGGCTGTGAAAATTTTAATATTTTATATTTTATTTCTTTCATAATAGTCTAAAATACAACAGTCAGGACACACCTAGTAAGATGACAGTTATTCTTTTTGTCTGTGCATCTGAGCTATGTCTGTAAACACACACACAAACACATATGCACACACACGTGTGTAAATATATACATGCATACATGTAAAATTTTAAACTATTAATAAAATTTATGAAAAACAAATGACTGTTGATTTATAAACAGAATGTTTATAAATTCATTTATAAATTTGTTCAGTTCAGTTCAGTTCAGTCCCTCAGTCTTGTCCGACTCTTTGCGACCCCATGAATCGCAGCACGCCAGGCCTCCCTGTCCATCACCAACTCCCGGAGTTCACTCAGACTCACGTCCATCGAGTCAGTGACGCCATCCAGCCATCTCATCCTCTGTCGTCCCCTTCTTCTCCTGCCCACAGTCCCTACCAGCCTCAGAGTCTTTTCCAGTGAGTCAACTCTTCGCATGAGGTGGCCAAAGTACTGGAGTTTCAGCTTTAGCATCATTCCTTCCAAAGAAATCCCAGGGCTGATCTCCTTCAGAATGGACTGTTTAGAGGCTAGTAAAAAGAATATAATACTATCCTAATAAAATATGAATGAGCACATGTGAGGAATGTTTTTAGGTGAAAGCAAATTTATAGATGAGTGTTGGGAAGTACAGCCCAAACAGGGGAGTCAAAGCTGTGAGGCTACATTTTGTTCTGTTGTGCCTAAGAGGTAGTTGTTCAGTTTTTAATGGCCTCAATACTTTGATGTCTTAAAATTTCACCACAGATTAAATTTGTTTGGCTAATTTGTGAATTTTTTTGTATAATATCTAACTTTTGGGCTTGATTTGCTATTTTAGGGACTGGGGCATAGATACTGTTTTTTGACCTATAGTATTTTGGATTGAAAACTGAAAATCATTGTTCATTTTCATGCTGCATCCGAAAACACTAGTTTTAAGTAGCTTGAACTACTTTTATTTAGGTCACACAAAGATCTCAAGTTTGAAAATGCAATTTTGTAAAAGTTTAGGATTATTCATCTTTGAATCAGCTATTTATGTTGCCTCATTTTGCTATTTGAGAGAAACAAGCTGTCATCATAGCCTGCTATTAAATGATGGTTATGACAGTGATGTTCACTCATATAAAGACGCTAAGGAAGAATTAGAATTCGTTTGGAACTTTGTAAATCCTGTTTTTCTCTGTTTTCAAGACTCAGTATCAAAAGATAGGTATCCTGTGTCCCCAAATCATGTAAAATTTTTGCATTCTTCGTTAGTATTTTGCCTATTAAGCAAACTGGTTGTAGTTAGACAAAGAGGTATTTGACACTTCAAACTATGCCAAAAAAAAAAAAAAAAAATCGCGTTAGTAGCCTGGAATGATCATTTTCTGTCTTGTGGCTGTCTTTTTATGATTCTTTATGTCCTAAGTGTAACCCAATATACAGCATCTTCTTGTCCCTTTTCCTTGTAAAAGTTGACTTCTCAGTGGCCCATTTAAAAATGCCTTGAGTGTGAGCCTGTGCACCTCAGACAAGTCTATTTCCTCATCTCTGGAAGGTGAAACCCAGGGGCTCGTCTTCCCGTGCAGCAATTTGTGTGATACCCCGATGTGGTACACGTGCAATTTTCCTTTGAACAAAGAAGCTATTTGGCAGAACAGTTCCTGTCATTTGTGCACAAGACGTGCTGTGTAGTGTATTCAGGGCCATGCTGACTGTCCACTGGAGCTTTGTTCTGTAACCTGCCTTGAACTGGTGCTTCCTATGGAAACTCTGTGTCTGTCAAAACGAAGGACTCTTGCTGGAAACAGTACTGTCTGGGATTGGGTTCTAAAATGCCACTGTTAGCTGATTGCAAAAACATAAAACACATCAACAGTTTTGGCAATAGAATTAAACGTGTGAATGAGTCAAAGGTGGAAGCAGCACTGTTCTCTTTTAGTCACAGTTCTATGCAATTGGGGGCCATTAAGTGCAGTTGATGGGGTTCTACCACGACTTCTCCGTGAGGGCTGTGGCGACCTCGGTTTCCTTTGTGTTTCTCTCTCATCCCCGCAGCCATCCTTATTGAAAAGGGAATCATTAAATAAAACTTCTGAAAGTGACTTCCAAAATCAAAACACATACAAGGAGCCGGTATTTGAATCCTTCACAAGTAATACTAAATTTTAGTTCTCCTCATGCTTGATTAAGGTAGAGTGGGTTGGAACTGGAAGATATAGCTTTTAATATATAGCTTTTAATATAATCATGTAGAGCCACACTTTCAACATGTTAATGTATGGTATGATATTTAGGTCAGCTGAGTAACAAACAGCCTTTTAAAATTCCCTTTTTCCTACTTCTTCTGTGTTTCTCCCAATGAGTATATATGTTCAGTCTTCCAGTACATCCAGCAACTTTGGCTGGTGACATAGCTTTATCTATTGTTATTATTTTTCAAAAGTTGCCTGTGGAATTCTTTCTGCTTGGAAGAGTTAAGGCACAATCAATAAGGAAGCTCTAAATTGTAATTATCAATTATATTCAATATGGTAAATTTGGTGTCTTTTCCCTGTTGCTTATCTCCTTAAAAGTTAATTGTACTTTTCAACCTCAAATATTGGCAAAACTTGAGCTTTTTATTCTTTGCAATGTAGCATATGTCAAAAATATCTGGACTTCAAGGAGGAAACTAAGGCAGAAGTGATTGGATAATTTGGTTGTGTCAGAGACAGTTAAACTTTGCCTTTATTGAGATAATGATCATGCTTTATGATAGCTGGTTCTGTGCCCATGTATAGCCCCTGACACATTTTTGGAGAGCGTTACTTATACTCTGGATATAATTTAAAGTGCTTGCTATAGTGAAAAGAACTCCAGGCTAGTTGTTGGAGTTGCAGCACCGTTACTAACTAGCTGTGTGTGTGGTCAGGCCTGTCATTTAACCTTTCACGACCTCAGTGTCTGTGTCTGTAAAATGAAATTGTTGAACTGGATTAGATCTCAAGTCCCTCTAAGTTTTAGAAGTCTGTCATTTTATGTTTCTGATTAGAAGTTTGGTCCTTTCATAGTTAGGTAAGGTTTTTAGAATGCATGAATTACAAAAGTTATTGTTTATTTTTAATCATCATCATCCCAACAGGAAAGCTAAAATATTTTTCAGTTTTGGATAAATGACTTTTAAAATGAGATTGGAAAGTGCTCTATGTTCTTCAGTTTGCAAAGCTAAAACAAATAGAGGTTGGAATGTAGATTTTATAAAATCAATCTTAGGTTAGTAAGCTTTTTAGCTTTTGCATTTTCCTTAATCATCAAGTAAATTACATATTTCAGTATGTTATTTATATAATGTTACTTTTATAATTAGCTATTTACCTTGTCTCTAGATAAAACTTGAGGTAGAGGGTGCCTCTTTCACAGTTCTGCTCCTAAACTCTGACAATCAAGTATGTCAGTATTTACACATATTCAGGTTTTTTTGGGTTTTTTTTATTGCTTATATTTGCATTTAAAGAAAAGACTCTTATATTCCCTCTGGGCTCATAGTTATTTCTTGACCATGTGGTTTTCCAACACATCAAAGAAGATCAGCTTCTCTTCCTCACCCTTTAGTATAGTCAAAGGGGAGTCTTGAATTAGGTGGCCAGGGACTGGCTACCATTCCTACCTCTGCCATTAACTACTCATATAACCAAGCAAAGTACTGAACCCAAACAGAGCTTCAGTCTTCTTATTTGTAGCATGGGGATGATACACTTTCTTTTCACATAGGGCATAGCACCTTGTGCTTTCCAAGTATTTAATAAATATATGCTTGACTCAATAAAACTAAGCTTGGAATTGTGTCCTAAATTCTGTCCATTTTTTATTTGTTTCTATAGGACTGCATCATCAAGGTTGGGGATTGGGGGATGTTATTTAAGATAAAATAATTGTTTAGCAGTCCTCTCTGTGTGTTAACTTTAATTTCCCCATTCACCAGAGGTAGTAGTGGCTGTTGAATCTTTATTTGGTCAAGCAGACATCAAAAGCTGAGTTTATTTCATTGGAGTAGAAGTGAAGGGCCAACCTGGTTGCTTTTTCCTGCCAATTTCTTTTCTCCCACCTTTCTATAACCCAAAACTTCTTGGGCTCTTGTAAACAGAGTTTAAAAGTCATTGTTCATCTATAATTGAGCACCAAAGCCATTTATGGAAAAGGACTTGCTATTTAGAATGACTCCTTTGAAACTAGGCTGAAATAAACCTCCAATGCATTACCTTTGTATTATATATATATTTTTTTCTTAAAAAATATGTTTCTGTATTATTATATACAAAAAATAAAGAAAGAAAGGTTATTTGCCAGATTTATATTAATCAACATTTTAGTTTTAACTGCCGGGAAATTTCATTTACAGCAATAGTCCTTTTCTTCATTCTTAAAGGTCATAGTCCAAAATCTTACATTTTTTTTCGTCATAAGGTTTGATTTACAGTAGATAGCTGTCCATTTGAATTGGTTATATGTTGTTATCAAGTTGCAATTTCCCAATTAGCTTAAAGAGATCAGATAATTTATGCATACAGTATTGTTTAACATCAACAAAGCTTATCCCTCTCAAAGAATCTCACCAGGGGAAATTAATTTTAACGGCTAGTTATTAGAGTCTAGGCAAAGGTTGGGGAGTAAGAGCACAGAATAAAACTCACTATGTTTTAAAATCTCATGTGCCTATTTCAGGATGTCCCAACTAACTGTGTAGCATCTTAAGAGTCAGGATCTTAATCTTAGTCTCCCAGAAGACAAGAGGACATAAATGCACCATTCTAGGTGCCTAATCAACAGTTTCATTAACCACTGAAGGTAGTATTTGTAGGACTAATAAAAGTGAAGTCTATGCTCACTAAATTTAATAATCTTATCTTTGAGTGTTTTAAACTCTGTAAAGGTTTTTGTGGGTTGAAAAGCCTTGTAGTTAAGCCAGACAAAGCCCCTAAATCTGTCAGGGGATGCTAAGCACTGTCCAGTTAGATAGAGACCTTTTTTAGAGTCAGGCCCTGCTGTCTCTGATGTCCATTCCCACATCTTGGCTCACTGGTAGGTTCTAAGGACAGACCACCTTCTTGGGACAAGTCTTGCCTAACTTCTGAGCTGCTTTGCTGTTTCCACCCCCACCTGGCTGAAACTGTGTTCCACCTGGCAACTGCTATCAGCTCATTGAGTGACCTTGGACAAGTCAAGTCACTTAAATTCTCTCAGTCTCTCTGTACATGAGAAGATGATTGAGGGATCACATCTGGTTTTAAAATTCTCTCTTTTTTAACAAACTAACGAGAACCTATATATAGCAGAGGGAACTCCACTTAATGCTCTGTGGTGACCTGAATGAGAAAGAAGTCCAAATGGGAGGGGCTATATGTATATGTATGACTGATTCAGGCTCCTGGGTGGTGCTAGTGGTAAAGAACCACCTGCCAATGCTAAGTGATGTAGGAGACCTGGATTCGATCCCTAAGTTGGGAAGATCCCCTGGAGGAGGGACTGGCAACCCACTCCAGCATTCTTGCCTGGAAATCCCAGGGACAGAGAAGCCTGGAGGGTTAGGGTCCATAGGGTCACAAAGAGTCAGACTCAACTTAGCACACATGCACATGGCTGATAGACCTTTCTGTACAGTAGAAATTAGCACAACATTGTAAAGCAACTATACTTCAATAAAAATTAATTTTAAAAAATTCTGTCTTTAATACATTATTGACCAGGGGATTTTTGCAGAAACGAATGCCTTTGAAGTTAACACGTCTCTAGTCAATGATGTGTTAAGATAGTTTAAATAATTGAAAATATGTGTATTCTCTTTTAATGATGCTGATGAGTGAGTAGGATTATTTTTACACAGATACACACATGCACATGCACACTTAATGTCCCTTTGTGTAGGTATGTGCGAGCAAAAGAGAGACCAAACGATGGGAGCAGCAGGTTATAGGGAAAATGTGAAATACACCTCTTTTTCTCCTTTTTCCTGGACATCAGATTCTTATTTTCTTCCACATTAAACTGACCAAGCACACAGCAAAGTAAATACTAAGTCTCATTCTTGATCATTCACAGCTTGAACTTGGATTGAAGTTGTTTGCTCTCTGATCCAGAGTTTTTGGATGCGTGGCATTTCGTGTGAGCAAAGAAATAAACAGACTAAAAAGGTTGTAGAAAATTGTAGATTTAGTAGAATCCCTGAGATGATTTACTTTAGGGCTGGGTTGAGAATGGCAAACAGATGCAAAGGCTTTTCCTGGTCTTTGTTTTCCGAGTTGGCTGTACCCTTGCCTACAAGAGGCCTAGATTCTTGGTATTCTCTCTCTCTCTCCACTGCCACCCCCCCTTCCCCCCCTCCACCCCGCTCCTTTTTGTGAGCTTCTAGGAGTCACTTTCAGAGTATGATATGTCTGCAAAGATTGTTTGATTAGTGGAAAATGTGCCCAGAGAATGATGCCATATTATCTTGGATTATTCATTTTATTAGCTTTCCCCTGTCCAAAGCATAGCCAACATTCAACCTCCCAGAAACTTGGAGAAAAGGTTGGGCCTCTCCTCCTCCCCACCTAGGTGGCCATTAGGATGAAGGCTTTTTCTGGGAGGAGGTCCAAAGTCATCTCCGATGTGTAGGTTTTGGAGATTATTCAAAAGGGTTGCTCCCTGGAATGTGAGACATTCCCAAGGTCAAATCAGTTTATTTAGGCAAGATTATCAGTAAACTACATGAAAAGGAAAGGAAAAATCCATTTCTGTAAACTTTAGCCTTTTCTGAAAACATGTGCTCCATCTAAAAAGAGGGTAGTGCTTATGAAGTAGAGAAGTCTATAAACACTAGCATGGTCTAGATTAGTTTAAATAATTAACTGCGTGATACACACAATAGAGAAAAACAAGATTCTCTTTTAAAACTTAGCATTCTGTTGAAATAATTATAATATATACATATATTTTGTTGTTACTGTTTATGTTCCCAAGATTGATGTTTCTTCATATCGCAAAAATGTTCCCAGGTTTTTTATTCCAAGAGAGTAAAACAAACAACAAAAAAAGACAGTGTGTTTATTTTAATAAGATTTTTTTAAATGCAGTGAATTTTATGCCTTAAAAAAAAGTTTTATGTACTTTCTTGTAGACTTTTCGTCTATTCTCCCATACCTGCTATTGGATCAAATGATAGAGCTTTAAGCTAAGGACTTACACAAAGTCCTGTAAATAACAGCCCTCTCTTCTCATTTAAAGCCAGCGGGACATCCCGTCCTGGCTACCTCTTAATTAGATGATATTTTGATCTGTGTTCCTATCATTAACGTTTTGTTTTCTAGTGTCGTGTCAATGTACTGTTTACTGACTAATACAATTTCGTGACATATTCCTAGGAGAGCTGGACCAGGAGAGACGGTGTTTGGCTCAGTCCTTCCACTATATTGGTTGACATAATTTCCAGATTAATGTATCTGTGAACATTCATAATACTGAAAAATTCTTCATTCTCAGAAGTTGAGAATTTTAAAGAAAAGCCTGTTAAACCCTTAGCAGGAAGAAGACTGACACTCACACGCTGGTTATCTAACTTCTGAAGCATTTTCATTGCATTAGTTTTCCCTGAGTTGGTCCATTGTCTTCACCCAGCTCTGTCTGCTGCCGCTTCTGCAGTGCTGTGCTTGCTATTTTTTTCCCTAATATTTAATGCAGTGCATTTTATGTTCTTCTTTTTATTTCATTTTATGTTGGATGGCGTTATGTATTTCACTGTTGGATCTAAATTGGGGAAGGGAATCCTGCTTTGTCCTTGTACTATAATGAAGATAGAGTTTGTTAATATAAATGGAAACTGCTGTCTTAGGTGCATCATCACAGGAAGACTGTTTCATAATTGAATATGTTGGTACTGGATACATTTAGAAAATTACAGTCCCTAAACACCTACTCAGAGAGAGAGAGATGAACTTAATGGTTTTTTGTGTATAGTTTCATTTTAAAATATTTTAGAAGAATGATTTGTAAGAATGTGTACAATGCAAAGTAATGATGGTAACAGTGGAACAGTTAAAGGAAAAAATATATGCAGCAATTACATTCAACATTTATTAGGATCTTTGTTCTTGGAAAGTTATATATTTTTGAGGATTTCAAAGTATGGATGGTAAAATTAGATTAGACTTAAGAGGGAGAAATAAGTTTGCAGAAGCCCATTAAGGACACAGTACCTGCTTTAGTAAACATAACTTTAAAGTGTATTGCTCTTTATTAAATTATCTGCCTTCACAGAGCAATAATATTTTTAAATATATATCGAGTGCTAAAAATGATGTGATGATGGCAATTTGAAATGCACTTTCCTCATTTCTCTAAGTGAAGTGAAGAAATATACATGAGCACGTCTTCAAGTAAGAGTGGAAAAGATTATTTTAAATAATGCAGATGTGAAAATGAGTGCCCAGTAAGAAATGTATGTGAAGTGCTAGTGGTTAATGCTGCACTGACAAAATTCTTATTTGTCAATATCTAAATGTTTAATATTGAGAGAAATATTTCAGAAGCATGAAATATTTGAAACAAAAAGACACTGTGCTTCTTATAATCACTTCAAAATGTATATGAGTTACTCTGGCTTCTTCAGGCTTAAAGAAAAGGAAATGATTCACATTTGCACAAAAATAATACATCAGACTTGTTATTCTTAATGTAGATATTTCATCAAGAACAGAACTTTGAGATTATTTTTATTTTCCAAGAGATGACATGACTGTGATTTTTAGATCACACTCTCTTTTTTCAAAAATGACTGTTTCTCCTTCATCTTTGCAGGACAGACATTTCATAAAATAGAGACATGTTCAAGATTGGAGAAGACATTGCTTAAAAGGAAGTTGTAATATGTTGTTTTGTAGAGAAATCTGTATTAAGGTTAAACATGAATTTAAGAAACTAATCCCACTGAAGTTAAGCATTTGCTCTTTTTGAAACAGGTCTCCTGAAGCCAGTCATTTCTTCTTCAGAAAAATTAAGTGTCCTGGGTGCTATCTAGACAATAGCACGAGAAGAAAAAGAGGAACAAATTGGGTGTGAAAATGTGTTGTACATCTCTAGTTAAACAAAGATGGTCACTTGGATTTTAGCTGTACTTTCCATATTTAAAACTTGTGAAAAAGAGGGGTTAAAAAGGCTGAATATCTTTGTACCTTAATGAGAGAATGATTGCTGTAATAGTATCAAAGATAAACCGGTATATTAGGAACACTAAATGATAAAGGGCGATAATATGCCATTCTTGAGACTTCTTGGCTCTTACCTAACACATCAGAAAGTGATTGTTGAATTTTAAATAGCCATACAAATGGATGACATAGAAATTTAACTTTGCTTTGACCTTATTCTAATTCACAAGATGACTGCAAAATGACTTTGTTGCATCTGAATGTATGCTGGATGCTAAATCACTCCAGAGTATAAAATCTTTGTTTTGGCATAATGTTGATGCATAAACATTTGTACCCCATACTAACCCTATAAACATCACAATCCATCAGTACAATTACAAAAAAGATTGTTTGTTTTCACACTTAAAGCAGACATGAAATAGAGTGTCCTTAACTTAATCACCACCTTGATTTACCACATTTGCATATATTTGCATATTAATTGGACTACAGATTAAAATTGGTTTTGTAATTTTAATTAAGTGTCCACAAAGGTAAATGATTAGAACTGTTTAAAATACATTCTGACATAAATAGCAGTAAAAGCTTTTGTGATGATGTTTTTGTGGAATTACATTCAGAAAGTGGCCTTTTTATGATAGTAATTTTAATCTTAAATAGAATTATACAGTCAAACAGAACTGTGGATTCATAATCATTTTTTTCAAGATTCATTTAATATTTTGCTGATTTGCAGCACTTGATGAAAATGTACTGTAGGTTTAGCTGATTGCAAAATTAGGCCTCTAGAGCTGATAAACTGAGGGTTTAAACCCTCGGTCTGTCACATGGGCCTGAAATGTATATCTCATCCTGTTGATGTCTGTGCATGTGTGTGTGTTTTAATGGAATCAACTCCTAAACCCTTTTAATGATATACCCTTTAAAAAGAGAATCACCTTAAGGGACCATCATATTCCCAGTTTAAATTAGGGAACATATAAAATGTTTAAAGGTCTCTTTGGCATATTATTCTGGTACCCAGAAGAACTGTCCTGGTGTTGACATAGGCCAAAAATGTGCCAATTTAATAACAGGTCACCCTCCCTGGTGAATCCCTGTGGGGACGACACTCACAGGATGCACAAGATAATTGTTGGGAAAATGCGCAATTTTTTTTCCCTCGAAACCTGGGATGCTTAACGTGTAGCATGTGCTTTCTCTTCTACCAGACAGAAAATTGGTTTTACCAGAAGGTTACTGGATGCCTAGCACCCCCTTCTTCCAGCTGGCATTTTCCTGTTTGGATCATTTTAAATGTTGGATTCTGAAACCATCCCCTCTCCCAGCTGCCACCTTCTTCCCTGGCGGTACCCTTGAGTCGGCTCCCTAATGCTTTCTTGCACCCAGCTGCTTCTCTCCCTGGCTCCTGGCTATTTAGAATGTGATGGGATAAATAAGTCTTTCCCTACCAGTCACCTCTGAACAACTCTTAACTGGATTTCTTTTATAAGCTGTTGTACCCCTAAATTTGCAACAAATCCATCAAATTTGTTTTCCATTCTAAATTTTGTGTGTGTATGCATGTGCATGTGGACTCAGGAGTATATCCCTCCCACATAAACATATATTCATTCTACGCCCTTGTAAGTTTATGAAGAAGAAACCTGTTAAAACCTTTTGACTTTGTTAAATCAGGAGTAGGGAGAGAATTTTTTAGAAACAAATCAATGCATATTAATTTTGGAGTCAATTTTAAAGACGTTTTATTTTATCCTGATATATTAGAACGAGCAAAAGCCTGGGAATTTGCCAGGCATAGTTTCAAATTCCAGTCCTTCTATTTCCTGAGTGTGCCGTGTTGGCAAGTCATTACATCTCTCTGAAACCTTATTTTCTTTGTATGTTAAATGAGGATAAAAAAGATCTTTGTTAAGTAATTGTGAGATTTAAGTAAAATGATGAATGTAAATGCATCTAGTCAAAATGGAGCAGTAGAGATTGGTGAAAATGGCCAAATTCAGGACATAGTTTGAAGACAGTATAGACCAAATTTGATGATGAAGTGGTTGTGGGATGTGAAAAAGATAGGGTGATACCACAATTTTTGGCCTCAGCAAAGTAGACCTCCCCTAATCTGAAGGATGGGCTTCTCTGAGGCTCCACAGTTTAAAAAAAAAAAAAAATCCACCTACAATGCAGGAACCACAGGAGAAACGGGTTCAATCCCTGGGTCAGGAAGATCCCCCTGGAGTGGGGCGTGGCAAGTATTCTTGCCTGGAGAATCCCATAGATAGAGGAACCTGGTGGGCTATAGTCCATAGGGTTGCAAAGAGTTGGACAGGACTGAAGCAACTTAGCACACATGCATAAAACTGAAAGAAAGGGAAGACTGTGGCAGAAACAGATTTGAAGGGAAGGATCTAGAGTTGTATTCCAACGTGCTGAATGTAGGATACTTTTTAGAGACAGAGATGCCAACTTACTTCGATCAGAAATTATTGTGTATAGCAACATCCTAACAGGTGTTATAGGTGTGTGTTTGCATTTGTGTATAAATATTTGGGCACATCTAATTCAAAATATACTTTTGTCAAAAAGATGGATGGGTGTAGAAATCCCAAATTACATCTGAAGATTAGGGGACACCATTTTGAAGTGCTGAAAATAGTTTAAAATTAATGTTTTATTACTAGCATTGCTTTAATGGTTTGTACAGAAGAGATTTTGATGTATTTTATTATTCTCAGTGTTTCTAGTTCTGTTTTCAGATTCATTTCACTAGTTGAAGCAAAGTTTTTATGTGAACACTTTATTGGGTAATATGATATCCTAATATATGATCCAGAAAGTATAGTAAAAAGCAGAAAGGAAGTACCAAACACTTCCCCTTACTTTATTGGTTCAAAGATCCTGAATAAAATGCTCACAAAAAAGAAGGAGAATATAAAGAAAAAGAAGAAAAAAAATGAATGAAAGGGGGGAGAAAGTTCCTTGAAAAAAGGTTACAAGAATCCGTATTATGCGGAAATAGTTTCAGCTTCAAGATTACATTACCTAATGCTCTTCCCAGAACTTTACCTCCCCCAACTTTAAACCTGAGTTATTAACCATTGAAGAAAGTTTCTCCTCTCTGCTCTTCATTCTTATTGCCATCATCTTTTAAGCTTTTATTTCCTCTGTTTCCTAGGACCTCTCAGTCTCTACCCATGCCAACAAATCTCTCCTTTCTGGACCATTCTTGAATATTCATCATACATGTTATCATTTCAAGGACTCTGAACAGTCTTCCAAGAAAAAAAAAGAAACCAGTTTTATGTTCTTTTACCCAGTTTATCAGTCAAAGCCCTGGCAAGAAACATATGGCACATTCAAACTTGTAACTTGAGAAAACTTTAATAAGAGGACTTTTTTACAACAGGATGGGCAGAGTTTCAGGCAGGCATCAAGGATTGTGCAGTACTCTGTTACCACCCCTGGACCTGGAAGGACGAATGGAAGGAGTAGTTATTAGAACCTGAAGGGTGTGTGTGCTCAGTCATTTAGTCATGTCCAACTCTTTGCAGCCTCATGGATTTTAGCCTGCCAGGCTCCTCTGTCCATGGAATTTTCCAGGCAAGAACACTGGAGTGGGTTGCCATTTCCTCCTCCAGAGGATTTCCCGAACCAGAGATGGAACCCGCATCTCCTGAATCCTGTATTGGCAGGTGGATTCTTTACCACTGAGCCACCTGGGAAGCCCAGAACCTGGAGAGAATCAACTAACTAGTCCCTTAGAAAGCCAGAGCCAACCGATTGCAACTTGGCAGTGAATGAGCAGTAGAATAAACACCTAGAAATCTCCTGCCTGTTTCTCTAATCGATTAAAATCAACCAGAACCAGAGGGCCAGAGATCCCCTTCATGCAGTCCTTTCGTTTCAGCACAGAGTAGGACAGAACAGTGGGAAATAGCTGGAAGGGCCACAGGGAAAGCAGTCCAGCACACATTAGGTTTCCCAAATGTTTATCTCATTGAAGCTCACTTTTAATCTGTTTGTATGTTTGCTTTGTTGTGATTTGATTTGACACCTACGAACTGTCTCCATTGATACTATTCTGTACAGCACAACTTAGAATATCTATCTAAGCAGTGGTCATAAAATGGAGGCCAGTGTGCTCGTAGGCAAGCACATTGCTTTTTAAAAAGCAGTTTTGCTTTTTAAATATTAAGCCTGACTATCTTTGGGTGACACATAAGCACCCCAAATTTGATGGCAACCCACCATTTTCTGATATGTTCATGCATTAGGGCAACCTATTTATGTTATTTTCTTGCCGTAAAGTCATTTGAGTTGGCCGTTTCTCTGGATTCTGCCTCTCCCCCTCCCTCTGTCTCAATCTCTTATTAAAACTTACCTGTTCTGGGTCGTGTTTTCATTGGACCCAGTTTTCCTCTAGAGAATGTAGTAAATCTGTTGTTATTAAAATGACTATTGATGATTTAACATGTCATTTTCCTTGAGTAACAGATTTGAATTTTTAAAGCTGTTTTATTCCATATCCCTCCTCCAAAGTTTCAAATGATGTGACATCTTTGCTTTTCAAAATGCACAAAATCCATGTTGTTCTAAGTGTAAAACTTGCCCTAATCATTTTTAATCATCAAAAAAGCAAGAGAGTTCCAGAAAAACATCTGCTTTATTGACTATGCCAAAGCCTTTGACTGTGTAAGCTAAGTCATTTCAGTCGTGTCCGACTGACTCTGTGCAACCCCATAGATGGCAGCCCACCAGGCTCCCCTGTCCCTGGGATTTTCCAGGCAAGAACACTGGAGTGGGTTGCCATTTCCTTCTCCAGCGCATGAAAGTGAAAAGTGAAAGGGAAGTCGCTCAGTCATGTCCGACCCTCAGTGACCCCATGGACTGCAGCCTTCCAGGCTCCTCCATCCATGGGATTTTCCAGGCAAGAGTCCTGGAGTGGGGTGCCATTGCCTTCTCCATGGATCACCACAAACTGGAAAATCCATCAAGAGATGGGAATATCGGACTACCTGACCTGCCTCTTGAGAAATCTGTATGCAGGTCAGGAAGCAACAGTTAGAACTGTACCTGGAACAACAGACTGGTTCCAAATCAGAAAAGGAGTACATCAAGGCTGTATATTGTCACCCTGCTTATTTAATTTATATGCAGAGTACATCATGAGAAATGCTAGGCTGGATGAAGCATAAGCTGGAATCAAGATTGCTGGGAGAAATGTCAATAACCTCACATATGCAGATGACACCACCCTTATGGCAGAAAGTGAAGAACTAAAGAGCGTCTTGATGAAAGTGAAAGAGAAGAGTGAAAAAGTTGGCTTAAAACTCAGCATTCAGAAATCTAAGATCACGGCATCTGGTCCCATCACTCCATGGCAAATAGATGGGAAAACAATGGAAACAGTGACAGACATTTTTTGGGGGGGCTCCAAAATCACTGCAGATGGTTACTGCAGCCATGAAATTAAAAGATGCTTGCTTCTTGGGAGAAAAGCTATGACCAATCTAGACAACATTAAAAAACAGAGACATTACTTTGCCAACAAAGGTTTATCTAGTCAAAGCTATGGTTTTTCCAGTAGTCATGTATGGATGTGAGAGTTGGACTATAAAGAAAGCTGAGCACTGAAGAATTGATGCTTTTGAACTATGGTGCTAGAGAAGATTCTTGAGAGCCCCTTGGATAGCAAGGAGATCCAACAAGTCCATCCTAAAGGAGATCAGTCCTAAATATTCATTGGAAGGACTGATGCTGAAACTCCAATACTTTGGCCACCTGATGCAAAGAACTGACTCATTGGAAAAGACCCTGATGCTGGGAAAGATTGAAGGTGGGAGGAGATGGGGACGGCAGAGGATGAGATGATTGGATGGCATCACCGACTCAATGGACACGAGTTTGGGTAAACTCCAGGAGTTGGTGATGGACAGGGAGGCCTGGCATGCTGCAGTTGCGAAGACCATGGGGTCTCAAAGAGTCGGACATGACTGAGCAACTGAACTGAACTGAACTGAATCATTTCTAGTTGGTCAATACTGTGAGTTTCTACAACTTCTGTATTGCTTAATAAAGAGATTAGTTCATATTCCCAGAACACTACATGCTGAGTTCCCCTCAAATGCCAGTTCCCATGGATAAATGGCAGACTGAGCTCACAGGTGAAATCCCATTACAGAGACCTCCATGGAGACAGTATGTTTTCTTATAATACTCAAATGTTCTTGTAGAGAGTAATTTTCTAAATAAGTTTAAGCACCATAATCATTTGAAAGAAATGTTCTTTCTATCCAAACTGAATGTAATCAATCTGCCTTCTAATGCACAGACCACAGCCCCTGTATTTTTCAGAAGGTGGGTAACATAGAATGAATGAAATCCAATGCCTTTGCCATATTTCCTTTATCTTTTGCCAGAATCAGAGATGTCTACTGCTTTTATTCTTTCTGCTATAAAATATCTCTGTTTTTATTTTCTCCCTTTCCTTGTTCACTGTGGCTTTGAAATTGTTTCCTCCTTGACCAGTCAGTGTTTTTGTATTACTTCTTGTGCTCCGGTGAAGCATCAGGTGCTGATTTTTGCTTTTTTATTTACGCCTGAAGCCTGAAAAGGGGACTCTTTTCCTGAATTAGTAATGAAAAATTATTTTTTATAATAAGGTCAACAAAGCATTATTACTCTAGGTCATTGGCCAAGGACTCAGAAACATTTTAATTATAGTATATTTTTCACAACAATAATGACATTTGGCCTGTGTTAAATTTCCCATTAGCTTCTCTGCCTGATTTTCATTAGGCGTACCCTGAATTCAGGGCTTAGATGTTAATTTTCATGGCAATTGAATGTTTTATTCAGATTACTAAGGCACATTGATTCTCTTTCCTGAAGAAGTTGTGTTGTTAAAGAATGGTGACTTTAAGGATGTTTTCAAAAGGATAGAAATGGTTTCAACTCCTCAAGAACTGTCAGGTAGTATTCTTTATGTTTTATTTTGTTATTTATCCTCTAGAATATCGATTGCTAAGGTTCCCTAAAAATTTTTAGGGATGTTTAAAAAGGAATCTGCTCTGAGATACTTTAATATTCAAAAACTATTTTAACTAACATAGATTATACACTTATCTCACATATCAGAATTCCATTGTTAAAATTCCATGTTTCCTCTGGATAAATCAAGTTGATGTTTAAGTTATAGAGGCATTTGGTATTTAATGTTTTTAAAAACAGAAGAATTATGAAAAAAAAGTAACAAGGCTCTTTGGTGATGGAAAGTTGCAATTGACAGAAACCCAATTTCAACCTGTTCAGCCATATTTTGAAATAGGGGTAGTAATTTATTTGATTAGACATCTGAGTAATCTAGGGTTAACCCTGAATCATGGATGGCTGGATAAGAGGCTTAAGCACTATCATCAGAGTTATATCTTTTTCTTTGCCCTTCCGAATGGCTTTTTTCATCTGGTTGGTAAGAAGGCTTCTAGTTGTACCAGTCTTTTGTCTTAACAGCAAAGTATACCAGTGATACTTTGTCCAGTAGCCTTACCTGGCAAAAATATCCTCAGAATGAATCTAATTAGCTAAAATAACATCCCTGAACCAATTACAGCCGCTTAGAGCTAGAGGTATACTTGTTTGACCTTTCAGGAACTTTGTGAATTCCTTTTCCACTGTACCTCATCCCACCCCACTTCCTAACCTTGAAGGGGAAAGTTGTAAGAACTGGTCTTGGTCAAAGAGTTGTGGTTCTGTTCCTGAACCACATGGAATGAATTTCTCATAAGACAGAGAGATTCTTTTGTTGAGAATTGAACCATGAGAAAGTCACTCAGCTTCCTTCTAACTCCAAGTCTTATATGGAAATTGATGATAATAATTGTACCTATCTCAAAACTCAACAAATGTTACCCATTATTACATTGAGATATTGTGACTCTTAAGTTGTTGTATCATTTTTAGACAAGTTATAGAGCCCTCATAAAATCTTGTTTTTTAACTATATTTTTAAATAAGGAGGATATATCTCTGAAGGTGAAATGGATGATTATTCATAAAACAATGTATAACTGCTAACAGTAAGAGCTTAACCTATGCAGCCTGTTTTAAAAGATTCCCATGTGTTAACTCATAAATATAGTGCTTACTAGCAAAGTTTCTAGTGCTTACTAGCTAACCCACATAAGCTGAGGGTTTACACTCCACAAATTTCAGGTCATGTGACCTAGGACAACTATTAACCTGTTTATGCCACAGTTTCCTGGTCTGTCCAACAGTAGTATTAATAGTGACTACTTCATATGCTTTACACCAAAGTAAGGCTTATCAGTGCTTGAAACGTAATAAGCACTCAATTAATGTTATGAGAGGAAGAAGAGATTTTGTCATTTATTATTATCTTCATCATCTCTGTGCATTATTACCTGCTAATAGAGTTGACCATAATTTATATTTAGGTTTTAATTATAGCGTTTTACAAATTGGAGATTTTATTTTTATTTCAGACCATCTGATTAGCAGGGCAGTTCAAAGAAAGAGCAAAAATGGAAGGAATTTGTAGATTCAAAAGTAGCTTTGCTCAGAAGGGAACCAGAGTGGATATGTAATGATCCTTGTATATTGATGAAAATTGTTTTACCTAAGCTATGAATTTTAAAAAGAAGAGTGGAGTTTCTGGTACAAAAATAAATACTGTTTTCTCAAACTTCTCAGCTATTAAAGTAAAATTATATGATTTCAAAATATGTTGACCTTGTTTTTCCACATTATATAAACACTTCAATTTTAAATGTTTGTACTTAAAAAGGGCAGGCTTCCCTAGTGGCTCAGTGGTAAAGAATCCACCTGCCAAAGCAGGAGACACTGGTTCAATCCTAGGTCAGAAATATGCCCCAGAGAAGGAAATGGCAACCCACTCCCGTATTCTTGCTTGGGAAATCCCATGGACAGAGGAGCCTGGCCGGCTACAGTCCTAAGGGACTATAAAAGAACCAGTCACAGCTTAGCAACTAAACAACAACAACGATTTCTCAAGCATACTATATTGAGAACTGTACCTTCAAGGTTATTTAAAAGAGCAATTCAGTAACATAATCTTACTTTATTATATGATGACATGACTCTCTAAAATTATTTTTCAGTAGTGATTTACCTAAAGGTATATCAAACCGTTAAAAGAAAAAAGTCTTGACATTCATATTTTTAGAAAGATATAGGCTTTATGTTTATAAACATTTTGAGAGCTCTGAAATGGTAATAGTTAATTTATTTCTGTTTACGTGCTTGGACTTTAACAGTTATTTTGGAGTCAAAAACACAGTGGTTTTGAAAGTTTAATTTTCAATAATTTTCTTTTCTTAAAAGACAAGTCATACAATTTCTCCATGCAGAAATGTTGTTGAGAATGATGTAAAAATTATAGCTTAGCAAAATCGCTCCTATCTACAAGAGGAGATTACAAATTTTGTTTGTGGGGAAAGACATTATTATGAGAATATCTGGATCTGATAGCAATTTCATACTTTGGTTTGATTAAGGTGCTTGGATTAGATTATTCTTGTATCTACATATATATTTGTATGTTACATATATTCATTATACTCAAACTTTTTTTAAAAGTGGAGCCAAATTGTATGGATTAATAAATTTATTTTCTAGTATGTCTTGGGAACTGATAAGAATTCACAAAATGTAAATATTATTCCCTCCAAAAATAAATATAATAATAATGTTGGGCACAAAGTAGTGAATAAAATTTACATTCTGATGATGGAGACTAAAAATAAGTTAAGGCAATTTCAGACACTGTTGAGAGCTATCAAGAAAAGATAATAGAGTAACAGGAAAAGTATGACAGGGCAGAAGTGGTGGTGATGGGTGGTAACTAGAGTAGAAGATGATCTGGTAGACCTTTCTGAGAAGATGGCCTTTTACCTAATACCTGAGTGCCAAGAAAGCAGTAGGGGGAGGAACATTCCCAGAAGAAGAAATATCAAATGTACACATTTTATGAATGAAGAGAGACCTAGATAAGAAGGGGAGAGTTGAAGTAAACAGGGCTGGTGAGGTGAGCATGGCTTTGTGATAGTGAGACATTTAGATTCATTATAAGTTTACCCAGAAGCCCCAGAAAGTTGCCTAGGCGTGAGGTGTGACTTGATTACTTGGTGTACTAGGTAAAAGATTTTGTCAATAATCTAGGACAGAGATCATCCAAATGCAGATCCTTCATTCCTTTCCTTCTCTTCCCTAGCTGCATTCTTTCTTCTAAAAACCCTTAACTCATTCTTTTTATTTTTTTTTATTTAACAAATATTTATGAAGCCAACACTGTGCCAGATGGTGTTCTTGATGCTCTGATATAAAGATGAATGATATGATTCTTTTCCTATCCTTAATGGATAGTCTGTTTGCTTGGGTAACCATTGGACTCAAAGGAATACCTAAATCTTCCTGGGGAAGACAGAGATGGCCTGAGCTGAAGTTTAAAGGATGAATAGAAGGTGACTAAGTAGGTGAGAGTACTAGAGAAAAAGGTATTTCAGGCAAAGAGGAGAGAGGGTTTTAAAAATAGGGGCATAAAAACTATGATACATTCATGTGCCTAGTCATTTCGGTAGTGTCTGATTCTTTCTGACCCCATGGATTGCAGTCAGCCATGCTCCTCTCTCGGAGAAAGCAGTGGCACCCCACTCCAGTACTTTTGCCTAGAAAATCCCATGGACGGAGGAGCCTGCTAGGCTGCAGTCCATGGGGTCGCTAGAGTCGGACACGACTGAGTGACTTCACTTTTACTTTTCACTTTCATGCATTGGAGAAGGAAATGGCAACCCACTCCCGTGTTCTTGCCTGGAGAATCCCAGGGACAGGGAAGCCTGGTGGGCTGCCGTCTATGGGGTCGCACAGAGTCGGACACGACTGAAGCGACTTAGCAGCAGCAGCAGCATGCTCCTCTATGCATGGAATTCTCCAGGCAAGAATACCGGAGTGGATTGCCATGCCTTCTTTTAGGGGATCTTCCTGACCTAGGAATCAAACCCACATCTCCTGTGTCTCCTGCATTGCAGGCAGATTCTTTACAGCTGAGCCACTGGGGAAGCCCCATATGTTTACTGATAAACAAGGAATTCTGCAAGGCTATGGTGTATGGTTGGAATGAGTGGAGACAAGGCTGAATGAGTAGTCAGAGGCCAGAATCTGAGAGCTTTGTTTGCAGTGCTAAGAAGTTAGGTTTTATCCTCAGTATCCAGGATACTGAGAGCCAACAAGACATCTGAGCAGGGTAGATACAACATCAACTTTCCTTGTTTTATATTTGAATGCGGTAGAATTGATGAAGTTGAGCTGAAGGAAGCTATTAGAAGGTTATTGTGTAGTTGAAGTAGGATGCTAATTGCTTGGTTTGGAAGAGATAAAGTGATGAGGACAAGGAATTGAGGAGACTGTGAGGCTTGGTGCTTGACTGGATGGGGATGGCCAAGAGGGATGGAAGGAGAAGGTGGACCCTAAGGTGACAGGTGGCACCACTGAAGAGGATAAAAAATTCAGAAGTGAATGGAATTGTTGGAAACAGTTTTGAATTCCAAAGTTAGGACTGGGAGGCATGGACACCTCTGGATACACCCAGTTGTAGTTGAATGCAGGTATTAGAATTCTAGAGGATCTCAGAGCTAAAGATATACATTTTTAAACTTGTCATGATATGAGTTCAGTCCCTCAGTCATGTCCAACTCTTTGCAACCCCATGGTCTGCAGCATGCCAGGCTTCGCTGTCTATCACCAACTCCCAGAGCTTACTCAAACTCATGTCCATAGAGTTAGTGATCCCATCCAACCATCTCATCCTCTGTTGTCCCCTTTACCTCTTGCCTTCCATCTACCCCAGTATCAGGATCTTTTCCAATGAGTCAGTTCTTTGTATCAGATGGCCAAAACATTGGAGTTTCAGCTTCAGCATCAGTCCCTCCAATGAATATTCAGGACTGATTTCCTTTAGGATGGACTGGTTGAATCTCCTTGCAGTCCAAAGGACTCTCAAGAGTCTTCTCCAACACCACAGGTCAAAAGCATCAATTCTTCAGCACTCAGCTTCCTTTATAGTCCAACTCTCACATCCATACATGACTACTAGAAAAACCATAGCCTTGACTAGATGGACCTTTGTCGGCAAAGTAATGTCTCTGCTTTTTAATATGCTGTCTAGGTTGATCATAGCTTTTCTCCCAAGGAGCAAGCGTCTTTTAATTTCATGGCTGCAGTCACCATCTGCAGTGATTTTGGAGCTCAAGAAAATAAAGTCTGTCACTGTTTCTACTGTTTTCCCATCTATTTCCCATGAAGTGATGGGACCAGATGCCATGATCTGAGTTTTCCGAATGTTGAGTTTTAAGCCAGTTTTTTCACTCTCCTCTTTCACTTTCAACAAGAGGCTCTTTAGTTCTTCTTTATTTTCTACCATAAGGATGGTGTCATCTGCATATCTGAGGTTATTGACATTTCTCCCAGCAATCTTAATTCCAGCTTGTGCTTCACCTAGCCCAGCATTTCTCATGATGTACTTTGCATACAAATTAAATAAGCAGGGTGACAAAATATAGCCTTGATGTACTCCTTTCCCGATTTGGAACCAGTCTCTTTCCATGTCCAGTTCTAATTGTTGCTTCCTGACCTGCATACAGATTTCTCACAAGGCAGATCAGGTGCTCTGGTATTCCCGTCTCTTGAAGGATTTTCCACAGTTTGTGGTGATACACACAGTCAAAGGCTTTGGCATAGTCAATAAAGCAGAAGTAGAGGTTTTTCTGGTATTCTCTTGCTTTTTTGATGATCCAGCAGATGTTTGCCGTTTCATCTTTGGTTCCCCTGCCTTTTCTAAATCCAGCTTGAACATCTGGAAGTTCATGGTTCATGTACTGTTGAAGCCTGACTTAGAGAATTCTCTGCATTACTTTGCCAGCTTGTGAGATGAGTGCAACTGTGCAGTAGTTTGACCATTCTTTGGCATTGCCTTTCTTTGGGATTGGAATTAAAACTGACTTTTTCCAGTCCTGTGGCCACTGCTGAGTTTTCCAAATTTGGTGGCATATTGAGTGCAGCACTTTCACAGCATCATCTTTTAGGATTTGAAATAAGTCAATTGGAATTCCATTACCTGCACTAGCTTTGTTCATAGTGATGCTTCCTAAGGCCCACTTGACTTAGCATTCCAGAATGTCTGTCTCTAGGTGAGTGATCATACCACTGTGGTTACCTGGGTCATGAAGATCTTTCTTGTATGGTTTTTCTGTGTATTCTTGCCACCTCTTCTTAATATCTTCTACTTCTATTTGGTCCGTACTATTTCTTTTATTGTGCCCTTCTTTGCATGAAATTTTCCCTAGGTATATCTAATTTTCTTGAAGAGATCTCTAGTCTTTCCCATTCTGTTGTTTTCCTCTATTTGTTTGCATTGATCACTTAGGAAAGCTTTCTTATCTCTCCTTGCTATTCTTTGGAACTCTGCATTCAAATGGGTATATCTTTCCTTTTCTCTTTTGCCTTTTCTTCTCCTTTTTTTCAGCTATTTGTAAGGCCTCCTCAGACAACCATTTTGCCTTTTTGCATTTCTTTTTCTTGGGGATAGTTTTGATCACTGCCTCCTGTACAATGTCACGAATCTCCATCCATAGTTTTTCACGCCCTCTGTCTATCAGATCTAATCCCTTGAATCTATTTGTTACTTCCACTGTGTAATCGTAAGGGATTGAATTTAGGTCTTACCTGAATGGTCTAGTGGTTTTTCCTACTTTTTTCAATTTAAGTCTGAATTTGGCAATAAGGAGTTCATGATCTGAGCCACAGTCAGCTTGGGGTCTTGTTTTTGCTAACTGTATAGAGCTTCTCCATCTTTGGCTACAAAGAATATAATCAGTTTGATTTCAGTATTGATATGAGTAGAAGCTCAAAATTGGTGTTTTTTTAGACCAGGGGTCCCCAGCTTCAGGGATCTAATGCCTGATGATATGAAGTGGAGCCTATGTTATAATAATAGAAATAAGTGAAAGTGCAGTCGTTCAGTCGTGTCCGACTCTTTGTGACCCGTGGACTGTAGCCCACCAAACTCCTCCATCCATGGGATTCTCCAGGCAGGAGTACTGGAGTGGGGTGCCATTTCCTCCTCCAGTAGAAATAGAGTGCACAGTAAATGTGATGGGCTTGAATTATCCCCAAACCATCCCCCTGACCACCCCCCCACCATTATACCCCTCCACCCCACAGTCCATGGAAAAAGTGTCTTCCTCAAAACTCATCCCTGGTGCCAAAAAGGATGGGGACTTCTGCTTTAGACCACATAGATCTCTAAAATATGTTTTATTTAATTTGCACTGCTGTGTTTTACTCAAGCCAAAGTTTAAAATTCCACAGATTTCACATAATATTAAATAGCTGCAATATGCTGGATTAAGAAAGGGCTGCACCAGTAGAAACTAGGGTGCTGCTTTCTTTGTTTTTGCTGGAGTACCCAACCAACTCACTTTACCTATATACGTTATATATGCTGAGTTCAAAACTAGGCGCATAGAGTGAAAGGGGAACAAGATCAAAGATCAAAATCCAAAAAGAAGGCTAGACACTGGAAGAGGACAATTCCAGGAAGGAGAATGAGAGGAAGCACTTTTTCTAAAGTTTCTGTTTCGTTCTTTACCTTTGAGTTTTTCTCCCTAGACTTATTTTTGTGTCTTTTGACTGACCTTGGGTAGCCTGCTCTCTCTGCACTGAGTAATCTATTTTGTTTCTGTTAGAAAAATTCTTCCTAAACACTGAATCCTCACCATCCACACTGTGCTCCATGGATTGTATTTCCACATGGGAATTTCTTCTCAGCACTTCTTGGGAAGTTTTTTCTAGTTACTGAAAAGAATTCATTTAAGGAACCTGGGGGAAGTATAATAGTTTTCCTGCAGTTATTAAAGCTTTAGAAATCAACATAGAAATCTCATTGGTTAGAAGACATCTGCTAGGTCATATTGAAAGGAAGGGCAGGCAACAGTGACACACAGAACTTTAGGTCAGATTTCTGTTTCTGGGGGTTGGGACCTGGCTACGTGGGAGATGGGTAGTCAGGATCATTGTGATCTTTTGAGCATTTATTTAATCTCTGGTTCGCATAGGAGACTGAAAGCTCTGTGAAGGCAAAAATGGTATGTCTTATGTCTTGGTCCAATTTAGCACCTTGCCTCTTGCAAGGTGCTAAATTTTGGTCTTTCAATAGCAGGTAGTGATAGTTTAAAATAGGAAAGATAACAGTTTTTTAGAGAGCAAGGCAGGTAGATAATGAAATTACTTAAGAAATTTTTTAAACATGCCCAAAGTGAGTTTTCCAACTTTATTATTTCTGTTGATTTAATTACCGTATAACCAATCATTTGAAAAGACCCTGATGTTAGGAAAGATTGAAGGCAGGAGGAGAAGGGGACAACAGAGGATGAGCTGGTTGGATGGCAGCACCAACTCAATAGACATGAGTTTGAGTTAACTCGTGGAGCTGGTGATGAACAGGGAGGCCTGGCTTGCTGCAGTCCATGGGGTCACAAAGAGTCGGACACAACTGAGCAACTCAGCTGAACTGAACTGATAACCAATCAATGTGCTTTTAAGTGGCAGCACACATGCACATTCTTTCATGTTTTATGTTTTTCTGGTTAGAGAGAGAAATTCAATGTCATGCTCACCTTGTATTTAAAAACACTTCATAGGCCGTGTGGCTGCTTTAGGACCATTATTAGAAATTGACTCTAATTGCCTTTGTTCAGGTATTGCACAAAGGTGTAATTTTGGATGGATCTCCAGATGGAAATTAAACCATCTTAAGATACAAAAATTCACCTTGTCAAAAATTTCTTGAGAGAGAAATTGATTTGCCATTGCAAAATGTTTTATTGGAAGACACTTGTGATGGTTTTATTAAATATTTTGAAGTCTTTAGATTCTTCAGCACCACTACCTCTCTCATGTTTTACTTACCCTGTTTTTTGTAGATTGTCAAAGCCAGGCCTGCTGGACTCCGTCCAGAAAAACTGTGATTCCCTATAGGACTTGAACTTATAGACTTCACTCTCCTTATTACTCTGTGACCTAACAGACTGATTCAGCCCTCGAGGGAGAGAGTGAAGATTAAGATATGACCATTCATTCATTCAACTCCTGTTGTACAGTTGCTATTCTGAATGTATCTTGTACTGTTCTTGGATATAGGCCTATAGTCACACACACACAAACCAAATTCTTTATCCCCAAGGAACTTCTATTTTTGTGTGATGGTTGGAGGAAAAAAAAGGCTGATGATAAACAAGTAAGATACATGTAGGATTTTTGAGAGGCGCTATGGAGAAGAATGAAGTAGTGGGGGGAGCCAGTGATGCTGAAGTTTTGGTTGAAGGTTTGACTGGCCGCCATCATGAACTGGTAAGCCTCAGGATTCATCCAGCTTACAGACATGTTTTGTTCAGACTGCACACTCATTCAAAAATAAACCAAACCAGAAGTAGTTCCCAACATTTGGAAGCTTTGACATTTCACATACAAGTCCAAATTTCTGGCTTTTACTGAAAAATCAAAACATAAGGTGATGTTCCAGCACCAGCTACTTCCTTTAAAATAAAGCTAGTGTAAAATATTGTTTTGTCGTGTCCGATTCTTTTGAGACCCCATCAGTTGTAGTCCACCAGGCTCTTCTGTCCATGAGATTTCCCAGGCAAGAATACTGGAATGGGCTACCATTTCCTTCACCAGGGGATCTTCCTGGCCCAGGGACAGAACCCGTGTCTCCTGCATTAGCAGGTGGATTCTTTACTACTGACCCGAGAATATGTCTAAGGAGAGCAGCTGTAGTGCAGGAGTCAGGACTGCAAGGAGATCAGAGTAGTCAGTCCTAAAGGAAATATTCATTGGAAGGACTGATGTTGAAGCTGAAGCTCTAACACTTTGGCCACCTGATGCGAAGAACTGATTCATTGAAATAGACCCTGGGAAATAGATACTGGGAAAGATTGAAGGCATAGGAAAAGGAGACGACAGAGGATGAGATGGCTGGATGGTATCACCGACTTGATGGACATGAGTTTGAGTAAACTCTGGGAGTTGGTGATGAACAGGGAAGTCTGGTGTGCTGCAGTCCATGGGGTCACAAAGAGTCAGACACGACTGGGTGACTGAACTGAACTGTACTTTCTTTATATTTGATAAAGCTGAAATTTCAGATCTGACTCAAGGTCTAGAGTAATTACAGATTTGTAGGGGGACCTTCTTTTTTTTTATTTTTTTAAAACGTTTTGTTTTGAAGTATAGCTGATTAACAGACCATGTTGTGGTAGTTTCAAGTAAACAGCAAAGGAACTCAACCATACATATACATATATCCATTCTTCCCCACTCCCCAACTCCCCCCATCCAGGTTGCCACATAACGTTCAGCAGGGCTCTATGTGCTATACCATAGGGACCTTCTTAATAGATCTTGCTCAAAGTGTAAAGGACAGTAGTGTGGGTTTAACACATCCCACTCTTGTACCTACTTGACCATTTCGTTAGTGCTGGCCCTGGCCTAGTGAGCATTTCCAGCAGATGTTCCAGTCCTTCTGCCTCATCACATTGCCTGCTTTGTTCCTGATTGCCTTGCTGCTGCTGCTGCTGCTGCTAAGTCGCTTCAGTCGTGTCCGACTCTGTGCGACCCCATGGACGGCAGCCCACCAGGCTTCCCTGTCCCTGGGATTCTCCAGGCAAGAATACTGGAGTGGGTTGCCATTTCCTTCTCCAATGCATGAAAGTGGAAAGTGAAAGTGAAGTCGCTCAGTCGTGTCTGACTAGTGACCCCATGGACTGCAGCCTACCAGGCTCCTCCATCCTGACTTCCTCACAAATCCTAAGAGTAAGAGGGCTGGGACTTCCCTGGCAGTCCAGTGGTTAAGAGTTTGCCTTCCAGTGCAGGGGGTTTGGGTTCCATCCCTGGCTGGGAAGCTAAAATTCCACATGCCTCACGGCCAATAAAACAAAACATAAAACAGAATCTATATTGTAACAAATTTAATAAAGACTTTAAAAATGGTCCCCATCCAAAACAAAAAAAAATCTAAAAAAATAAAAGGGCCTCAAAAACTGCATTTTGCTGAGTAAAACCCAAGATAAAAAATGAAAGCTAGTCATCTTTTCCATTTTCCTCTTTTAATTCCTTTTTTAAAAAATTCCACTTGAGTCATCAATTGTAGAAGATAAAACAGTACAAGTGTTGTGTCTGTGTGTGTGTGTGTTTGTGTGTCCATTTCAGGGAGGTGAATACTTGTCACCGCTTAAGTGGTGGTGTTTGACTTCAAAGGACAAAAAGTCATCCATTACCTGTATATTAACAGTGATGAAACTTAGCAACAATAAATATTTAGCCGTGCATGAATCCTTCTTTACCTCATTTACAGACTGATTGGAAGGTTTTCACAGCTCATGGGACTGAAACTTGGCATCTACTCTGCTAGCCTAAGTTCATTTTTTATCTTCTTCTTCCTTTTCACAAGTTGTTTCTTAGTTACAGAACATCAAACATAAGTTGGATGTAGTTTCAAGCTTTTAGGGGGCCAATTTTGGATTTTAAAATCTCTTATTAAATAACAGCCTCCAGAGATGGATATTTATTATAAAACAATATCTTTAAAATTCATATTATTTTCAATCTGTTTGATCTGTGGATACCACGCTTGTCAACATTATGAACTAATGAAAGAATCTGATTTCAGAGGAAGCCAAGCAAGAAAGGGGGAGTGAATGGCATTATCAACATTGGGATGAGGGCTGGCATCCTGTCCCTCGGGGGGCATCTCAGAACAGGGATTGGGGTATTGGTCCCAGAACGGCTGAGCTTAATGCAGTGTCTGTGGGCAGGAGTCAGGACTAGCAATCCAAAAAGGCTGTGTCAGCCCTATGGTCTAGGCCAGCTCACATCTCCAGAGATTTTCAGCCTTCTAGTTACACAAGGCAAAATCTCACAGCCAACTCCTTTTTGACCCTCCATCCACACCTCCTTAGCATTTCATGAGTAAGCTGTGATTTATCTAAGAACATGAATGTTAGTAAGACTTTATCCCTCTTAGGAGCTCTGCTGCTTATTAGCTGCGTGACTTTGGTTTCACCTACTTAATGTCTCTGGGCTCCTGTTACTTCTTCTGTAGTGTGAGGGCAGACTCCATGATCTGAGGTGCCTTCCAGCCCTGACATTCAGGGAGGCTGCAGAAGTCAATGAGAAAACAAGATTCCCTTTGTAGTTTTCTGTTAATAGTCTATTTACTAGAACATAAGCAAAGAACCTCCTCTATGCTGAGGCTTCAGGTTATGGAGCTTCTTTCTCCATTTCTTCTAAGGACCTGAGCCTGGGCATGGAGATTTTGTTTCAGCATCATTTTTTTTTTTTTTTTGGTAGAGTAGCTAGAGTTCAGCTGTAGCTGAAGTGGTTTTGTTTCTTTCTAGTTCCTTGATGCAAAATGAAATGGCCTTGATGTTGTTGCACATGCTGAAGGGCAGAAAGCTTATGAACCCTTCACCTAGCCTGGGCTCTGTGAGGTCCAGAAGAAACACTTCTGGTGAACTTGGCTTTTCATTTCCATGATGCACAGCTGCTGTGCTGGAAAGAGGAGCCTGGGGTTGGAGGCAAAGCCCTAGTTTTAAGTCTTGGCTCTGCCACTCTGAACGTCAGGGTCTTCATTCTGAAAATGAAGATGGAAACACCACCAGGTTACAGTGTTGTTTTCTTTTCTACTTTTATTATCTATTTCATTTCTTCTCTAAGATAAGATCATGACCCACTAAGTTGATTTCATGACCAATCACTGGTCTTGAAAACCCTGACATAGCTCATACTTGATCATTTTCTTTTTCCTTAGGAATACCAGCATTTGAACATGAAATGTGTCTGTGCAGCATGTCTGCACAACCAGGATCACCTCCCCTGTGCGTGAGCCCATGTTTTTACTCCTTTGAGATAAAGGAAAAAAATACAAGCTTTACAGACACAGAATCAGGGATGCTTTGGGCTGGGAGACTTAGGAGCTGTTTGGCTTTGAGTGAGTTTCCTAACCTTTCTATATCTCCGTTTCCTCTTTTTTAAAACCTGGGATAATATCTATCTCAGAAGATTAAATAAAAGTCCTTAACAGGAAATAAGCACAAATCAAGCACTCACTTAAATGGTGGCTATCATTATCTACTTTGCCACCCAGCTTTTGCTCTTCCATTCAGGGTGCTCCTTCCAGCCGTTCTCAGCTTTGTGTGCTTGAACTCTGTACCAGTGTGGTCATCTCCTTGCTGGCCTTCTAGTTCTGCCACCAGGCCCGTTCATCTTGCATAATAAGACCAGACTCGGTTCCCATAAACCACCGTGTTTCATGACCTCACATTCCTGGTTTTATCCTGTTACCATTTTCTGATTTCCATATAAGTCCTGTAATCCAGACTCTTGAACCTAATGTTTCCTACCCCTCTCAGTGATGTGAGCATGACATTCATTCCTTCAATGAGTCCACGGTCCTGAGAGTCTCCTAGGTGCTGGTGGGGCTCAGATTCTGAAGACTGAGCAATGAACATGTGTCACTCATCCCTTTGGAGCTGTGAGGCCATATGCAGTCAACAAGTAAACATTTAACGGGAGGTTGTAAACCAGTTGCCTCAGTGGTAAAGAATCCCCCTGCCAGTAGAGGAGAGGCAGGAGACACAGTTGAATCCTTGGGGCAGGAAGATCCCCTGGAGGAGGAAATGGGAAGCCACTCTAGCATTCTTGCCTGAAAAATAAAATCCCACAGATAGGGGAGCCTGTTGGGCAAAAGACTCAAGACATGACTGAGCATGCTCGCACACACGTAGGATGTAAAACTGTGTATAATTTTGAGTGATTATAACTGATACCAAAGAAGAGAACACAATATAAGCATAAAAATTGACCCTCTTTCACCTACTTCAGATTTCTGCTCTAACTCCAGTGATGTTGCATCGACATTTATAGCCACGCGCTCCACCCAGATAGCCCCTTGCTTTTGCCGTTCAGTAGTCATGTATGGATGTGAGAGTTAGACTATAAAGAAAGCTGAGCACCAAAGAATTGATGCTTTTGAACTGTGGTGTTGGAGAAGACTCTTGAGAGTCCCTTGGACTTTGAGGAGATCCAACCAGTCCATTCTAAAGGAGATCAGTCCTGGGTGTTCATTGGAAGGACTCATGTTGAAACTGAAACTCCAAAACTATTGGCCACCTGATGCGAAGAGCTGACTCATTGGAAAAGACCCTGATGTTGGGAAAGATTGAAGGCAGGAGGAAAAGGGGACGACAGAGGATGAGATGGTTAGATGGCATCACTGACTCAATGGACATGAGTGTGGGTAAACTCTGGGAGTTGGTGATGGACAGTGAGGCCTAGCGTGCTGCGGTACATGGGGTCGCAAAGAGTCAGACACGACTAAGCGACTGAACTGAACTTTGCCCTTCAGGGGCTGTCCATTCTTTACAACTCTGTTCAATCCTTCCCACTCTGGCAAAATCGTCACAGTCACCTTGACCTCTTCACACAGGATTTTTTTCTGAACTACTTTATCCTGCTTTGTATTACTAGCTCTCTTTTTATGTATATTTTTTTATCTCATTAACTAGATTATGAGCAGGAACAACCTGTTCTGTTTTGCAACTCTATGGTCCTACTAAGATATCTCTTACATGGTAATGATCAGGAAGATGCAAAGTTGTTGGAAAGAGTATGAGGAAATGGGTGTTTCCATACGTGGTTGTTAAGTTATTGTTGCAACTGTAAGGTAACTGGGTGCTTTTTGTCAAAATGTATAATATGCATGATCTATCTCCTTTATAGTTATCTTTTCTAAAGATATACTATCATAACATCAAGGTGAATATACAAGGATGATTGTATACTACAATACTATAAAATACTTTTACAAAAATAGTACAAAATAATATTACAATACTATCAGATCAATCAGATCAGTTGCTCAATTGTGTCCGACTCTTTGTGACCCCATGAAACGCAGCACGCCAGGCCTCCCTGTCCATCCCCAACTCCCGGAGTTCACTGAGACCCACGTCCATCGAGTCAGTGATGCCATCCAGCCATCTCATCCTCTGTCGTCCCCTTCTCCTCTTGCTTCCAATCCCTCCCAGCATCAGAGTCTTTTCCAATGAGTCAACTCTTTGCATGAGGTGGCCAAAGTACCGGAGTTTCAGCTTTAGCATCATTCTTTCCAAAGAAATCCAAGGGCTGATCTCCTTCAGAATGGACTGGTTGGATCTCCTTGCAGTCCAAGGGACTCTCAAGAGTCTTCTCCAACACCACAGTTCAAAAGCATCAATTCTTCGGCGCTCAGCCTTCTTCACAGTGCAACTCTCACATCCATACATGACCACAGGAAAAACCATAGCCTTGACTAGACAAAACTTGTTGGCAAAGTAATGTCTCTGCTTTTGAATATGCTATCTAGGTTGGTTATAACTTTCCTTCCAAGGAGCAAACATCTTTTAATTCCATGGCTGCAGTTACCATCTGCAGTGATGTTGGAGCCCAGAGAAATAAAGTCTTCCACTGTTTCCACTGTTTCCCCATCTATTTGCCATGAATTGATGGGACCGGATGCCATGATCTTCGTTTCTGAATGTTGAGCTTTAAGCCAACTTTTTCACTCTCCTCTTTCACTTTCATCAAGAGGCTTTTTAGTTCCTCTTCACTTTCTGCCATAAGGGTGGTGTCATCTACATATCTGAGGTTATTGATATTTCTCCCGGCAATCTTGATTCCAGCTTGTGTTTCTTCCAGTCCAGCGTTTCTCATGATGTACTCTGCATATGAGTTAAATAAACAGGGTGACAATATACAGCCTTGATGTACTCCTTTTCCTATTTGGAACCAGTCTGTTGTTCCATGTCCAGTTCTAACTGTTGCTTCCTGACCTGCATACAGGTTTCTCAAGAGGCAGGTCAGGTGGTCTGGTATTCCCATCTCTTTCACAATTTTCCACAGTTTATTGTGATCCACACAGTCAAAGGCTTTGGCATAGTCAATAAAGCAGAAAATAGATGTTTTTCTGGAACTCTCTTGCTTTTTTCCATGATCCAATGGATGTTGGCAATTTGATTTCTGGTTCCTCTGCCTTTTCTAAAACCAGCTTGAACATCACGAAGTTCACGATTCACGTATTGCTGAAGCCTGGTTCGGAGAATTTTGAGCATTACTTTACTAGCGTGTGAGATGAGTGCAGTTGTGCGGTAGTTTGAGCATTCTTTGGCATTGCCTTTCTTTGGGATTGGAGTGAAAACTGACCTTTTCCAGTCCTGTGGCCACTGCTGAGTTTTCCAAATTTGCTGGCATATTGAGTGCAGCACTTTCACAGCATCATCTTTCAGGATTTGGAATAGCTCAACTGGAATTCCATCACCTCCACTAGCTTTGTTCGTAGTGATGCTTTCTAAGGCCCACTTGACTTCACATTCCAGGATGTCTGGCTCTAGGTGAGTGATCACACCATCGTGATTATCTGGGTCGTGAAGTCCTTTTTTGTACAGTTCTTCTGTGTATTCTTGCCACCTCTTCTTAATATCTTCTGCTTCTGTTAGGTCCATACCATTTCTGTCCTTTATCGGGCCCATCTTTGCATGAAATGTTCCTTTGGTATCTCTGATTTTCTTGAAGAGATCTCTAATCTTTCCCATTCTGTTGTTTTCCTCTATTTCTTTGCATTGATCACTGAAGAAGGCTTTCTAATCTCTTCTTGCTATTCTTTGGAACTCTGCATTCAGATGCTTATATCTTTCCTTTTCTCCTTTGCTTTTTGCTTCTCTTCTTTTCACAGCTATTTGTAAGGCCTCCCCAGACAGCCATTTTGCTTTTTTTCTTTTTTTTTTCCATGGGGATGGTCTTGATCCCTGTCTCCTGTACAGTATCACAAACCTCATTCCATAGTTCATCAGGCACTCTATCTATCAGATCTAGTCCCTTAAATCTATTTCTCACTTCCACTGTATAATCATAAGGGATTTGATTTAGGTCATACCTGAATGGTCTAGTGGTTTTCCCTACTTTCTTCAATTTAAGTCTGAATTTGGCAATAAGGAGCTCATGGTCTGAGCCACAGTCAGCTCCTGGTCTTGTTTTTACTGACTGTATAGCGCTTCTCCAGCTTTGGCTGCAAAGAATATAATCAATCTGATTTCGGTGTTGACCATCTGGTGATGTCCATGTATAGAGTCTTCTCTTGTGTTGTTGGAAGAGGGTGTTTGTTATGACCAGTGCATTTTCTTGGCAAAACTCTATTAGTCTTTGCCCTGCTTCATTCCATATTCCAAGGCCAAATAGTATTACAATACTATAAAACACTACAAAACTTTTTGTAGTATTTTATAAGCAAGGTAAATGCATTAGTATAGATTATGTTACATATATCCAGTGGAATAACTACGCAGTTGTTAAAAAGAATGAAATAGGTTCATATTTACTCATCAGAAAGAGGCTTTTGATATATTATTATATTTTTTTTAAACCTGAAGGACAATTTCGAAACAATGAAGACAAAATAAATTGTGTGTATGTGTGTGGGTTGTACACTGATTAAAAGGAAAATGAACCAATTTCACTAGTACAGCTGACTGCTGACCAAAAATGAGATGTAAGTCTATTTTGAGAAACATGAATAGATTTCTATAAGAGTTAAGTAAACTGTCAAGCCTCAGTTACTATCATTTAAAACAAGAATGAAAAAAAATTGAATTAAAAATATTAATTGCCCTTCTTGTCTCAAATTTGAAGTTATATGCTTTGTAATTCTATCATCATTACTAACTTCTAATCCGTTGAATCATAAAGGCTCGCTCTCTCAACTTTCAATACTCTTCATCTCATTCCCACTAGGTAGATACTCTGCCAACATTTGCTTCATATACTAGCTGAGAACTCATTACCTATGAAAGCGGCTGATTTATTTCTGGACAACTCTGACTATTAGAATTTATTTTTCCCTGAAACCAAAATCTCTCTTCTTATAGCTTCCTCATTGTTCTGTTTCCCTTTGGGGACATATAGAACATTTTTCTCTTAACAGCGTATCTAAAACTTTAGACGGTTGTTCTTGTTCTAATAATTTACCTTGTCCCCTACATATAGTTAATGTTTAAAAGATCTCTTAGTAGCTTTGTCTTGTCATCAGAGAAAAAAAAAAGACAGTGAAATTAGTCAGTACTAATGTTGATTACAACTTAATTCCAAATCTAGATGTTATTGGTAGTGTTGGATAAGACAATATATACATTTGTGGTTCTCTGTAAACATTCTAAAATTTGGGGTTTCTAGAAGAGAGAATTTTTTTATACATATGCCTTCCTTCTCTCCCACATTCACATTACCCATCATATAGTTAAGTATATTATGTGCCCACTGTCCTAGAAAAAGGTCAGTTTTCATTCCAGTCACAAAGAAAGGCAATGCCAAAGAATGCTCAAACTACCACACAAATGCACTCATCTCACACGCTAGTAAAGTAATGCTCAAAATTCTCCAAGCCAGGCTTCAACAGTACATGATCCGTGAACTTCCAGATATTCAAGCTGGTTTTAGAAAAGGCAGAGGAACCAGAGATCAAATTGCCAACATCCATTAGATTATCGAAAAAGCAGGAGAGTTCCAAAAAAAACATCTACTTCTGCTTTATTGACTATGCCAAAGCCTTTCACTGTGTGGATCACAACAAACTGTGGAAAGTTCTGAAACAGATGGGCATACCAGACCACCTGACCTGCCTCTTGAGAAACCTATATGCAGGTCAGGAAGGAACAGTTAGAACTGTACATGGAATAACACTGGTTCCAAATTGGGAAAGGAGTACATCAGGGCTGTATATTGTTACCCTGCTTATTTAACTTATATGCAGAGTACATTATGAGAAACACTGGGCTGGATGAAGCACAAGCAGGAATCAAGATTGCCAGGAGAAATATCAATAACCTCAGATATGCAGATGACACCACCCTTATGGCAGAAATTGAAGAACTGAAGAGCCTCTTGATGAAAGTGAAAGAGGAGAGTGAAAAAGTTGGCTTAAAGCTCAGCATTCAGAAACGAAGATCATGGCATCCGGTCCTATCACTTCATGGCATATAGATGGGGAGTGGAAACAGTGACAGACTTTATTTTCTTGAGCTCCAAAATCACTGCAAACGGTGACTGCAGCCATGAAATTAAAAGATGTTTGCTCCTTGGAAGGAAAGTTATGACCAACCTAGACAGCATATTAAAAAGCAGAGACATTACTTTGCCAACAAAGGTCCATCTAGTCAAGGCTATGGTTTTTCCAGTAGTCATGTATGGATATGAGAGTTGGACTGTGAAGAAACCTAAGCGCTGAAGAATTGATGCTTTTGAACTGTGGTGTTGGAGAAGACTCTTGAGAGTCCCTTGGGCTGAAGATCCAACCAGTCCATCCTAAAGGAAATTAGTCCTGAATATTCATTGGAAGGACTGATGCTGAAGCTGAAACTCCGATACTTTGGCCACCTGATGGGAAGAACTGACTCATTGGAAAAGACCCAGATGCTGGGAAAGATTGAAGGCGGGAGGAGAAAGGGACAATAGAGGATTGGATTGTTGGATAGCATCACTGACTCAATGGACATGAGTTTGAGTAAACTCCTGGAGTTGGTGATGGACAGGGAGGCCTGTTGTGCTGCAGTCCACGGGGTCACAAAGAGTTGGACATGAATGAGCTACTGAACTGAACTGTCCTTATTAAATAGATGGCTTAATTAATTATATTCACCAATGTATACAACAGATTTCTCTTGATATACTAAATGCAGGATTTGGCTTAAGTAATTCAAATCTGAGGAATATTGATCTCTGATATTTTGCCATGAGACATTATTAGGCTGCTGATATCGTATGTGAATCTCTTCTGGATGAGAACTTCACAGTATTACTTTGCTATTAAAGAAGAACCTTTGGACTAGGAATTGTTAATAAATAGATTTTTATATACTATGTCTGTTAATCTTAGAAAGTGAAACTTAAGAACTCAGAGAATTTCTACTGAGTATCTTTGCAAAGTTTTTAAATGTTTTTATATTACTACTAAGTTTGGATTTAACTCACTGAAAGTTAATGTCATTTTAGTAGATGGTACTCATTATTCCATTTATTATATATATATATATTTACCTCTTACTTACATATTTGTTGTGGTTATTGCATCTTATTGATAATAATGAAAATAAAATATATTGCTTGAAAGGATAATTCTCCCTAATCATGCATCAGCATCTTCAATTTTTATTCTGTTTTTTAGCTATTTACCACAATATTGACAGGCATTTGATTGCAGGGCCTAGTTCTAATTATAGATATAGACTACTTCATGTGGAGCTAGATATTTCTAAGAGACTAAATAAAAGATGTAATGCTGTGAACAAAGGAAACAGCAGCCTGTTTTTACTGTAAATTGACTGTTGTCATAAACAATAATTATCAACACAGTGTTGGTATCATGATACTGTTTTGGCCCTCATCATTCAAACTATGTCTCTTTATATTTTACTGTGATTTTTTTGAGCAGGGTGGGGGAACCCAACAGCTGTCAATCTAATCATTATATTCAGTCTACATTACCAAGCAAAATATATTTACAGCTAGATCTACACTGTTTTTACAAGTTTATTAAAAACATGTGTTGCCCAGTGCCAGGAATAGCTACAAAAAATGCTAACACCAGTAGGCAAACTGTCTCTTCACTTTCTTCTGAAGATACAGCTGCCCCATCACTTTAACTATGAGTTGAAATGAGATGTTGCATTGTAAAAATGTATATTGCAAATAAGAATCTGTGTGTGTGTGTGTGTGTGTGTGTGTGTGTGTGTGTGGTGGGGAGGGATGTGCTGATGGAGGCAGTGATCCAGGGGAACCAGAACCATAACACTTGTACCATTGATCTGAGATCACAGGCCAACCACTAATAAAATCAAGTTGAATCATGGGGCTTTTGGTACCTCAGTTTATTTTAAAGAAGCATGTCATTGCAGTGATATATTTTAAGCTGCATATATTTTCTTTGTAGAATTTTAATACTTTTTCGTAACTCATTGGAGTACTTTATTTCTGCATTTCTTGGGTTACTGACCCTCCCCACACCTCCACCACTCTTGAATAGTCTGGAGACATCACAGGACTCTTTCTACCTTTTTTGCCACTGGACCTAGCATAGAGGAAGAGCTCAAGAGACACTTAAGTGACCGAATATTTGAAAGACAGAAAAGACAAACGAAGGCCCATTTTCTCCATTTGGCATGTAATCCTCCCGAGCTACTCCGTCCCACATTGTTCCTTCCCATCTCTGAATTCCTGTAGCCCATATGTATTAATCACTCAGTTCATCACTTGGCTATATAATGTATTATGTTACTCCCAAGCTGTTTGAGGTATGCACACCTAGCTCCACGTTAGTTTATTGACTCCCCAGGGCCTTCATATTATTTCTTTTCAGCAACTAATCTCAGGAGGCATCCACTGGGCATTTAGTACATACTTTGTGTCTTCACTGTGTTAAAATAGATTTCAAACTACTGTGAGAAATAGCATTCTATCATCTGGTTGAAACATCCACTTATTTCATTCTTTAAAGACTCAGTGAACTTCCCAAGAATTAATCCAATGGCATAGAATGATTTGGTATTTCCCTTAATAGAGAAGAAAGAACTTACCACAAGTTACAATTGTTTTGTGCTGTTGAGTGATGGATGATAGATTGGTTTTCCATCTCTTGATGCCGTATCAGGTAAAGTTCAAGAATGAGAAATATATTTTCAAAATGAAAAGCACATGTCAATTTCCTTGTAATGGTCTCTTTCTAATAATAGCAATAAACACTGAAAGGGTGCTACCATAAAATGTTACTAAATACCAACAAATAACCACTTGCATGGGTTGCTGTCATTATTAATTTACAAAGCATGTACTGGTCTAACTGTTTGTTTTCCCATCTGACAATGTATATTCATTTAGGCTGATATTGAGATAATATTGTGTTATCTGCAGAAGGAATCCTGACATGTCTTGTCATTAAAATCCTTTAGTTTCCCAAGGACTGCAATTTTCAGTTAAGCGGTTTTTTTTTTTTTTTTTCTTTTTGTCTTATTAGTTTTACATTGTGCTTTGAGTAAAAGGATTAAGTACTTCATCGTCTCTCCACCAAAAAAGGTAGTTTGAGACAAATTGCTTCACAAATAGAGAACAAAAAATCATCTGACTATCTGGAGGGACAGAAAGGCCCTAGCATTTAGTGACTGCTATAGGATGCATAAGTCAGATGATCCAGGACTCCACACAGTTTTCCTGAACATCATGCCTTTTCCATAATTTTCTTAATCTTTATAATGAAATACTTATCAAATATTTGACCCCCCAAAAAAAATCAAGCTGGAAATTTACAGATGTCGTAGAATACTGTTAGGAATAGAAAGAGATGACAATGATAACTAGTTGTCAGAAAACGACTCTAGCTCATGTGAAATAGAACCCAGTGGCATTTTAGAAATCTTCAAATCATGTAAATTCTATTTACATTTGTAAGATCCTGTATCCTTGCATGATGATTTCATCATGAATCAGAAAAGCAAACTGAAATAAATACTGATATGAATATTGTGGGTGACTTATAACTTGGCATAAAAAATGATAGACTATCAGCAGATTACATAAGCACTGCCTTTGCTTCCTGATTCTGTGCAGTCTCCTGACTGTTTTTGGATGGAGCTTTCAGGATGGATCTCTTGTCCAGTTATGGCAGAAGACCCTGTGTATTAACTGTTTTCCAGGAATATTTAATGAGAGTTAAATGGGCAACCTTCTAAGGAAACCCCTTTTTCTTTAGTCCTTTCTGCTTACTTTTCTGTATTTTGTGATTTTATCAGGTTTTAAAATGAATCAAGCTCATTTACCTCAAAATTGAAGTCATTCATGTTTTTTGAGGTAACTTTTCTTCTTAAAGTAGGCTGTATCACATTATATAGTTTTCACATGCATATTTAGAATAATGGTTTTAAGTTTAATTCTGTTGCAAGAGTAGAAATAGGCCTTTGATATCCCTTCAGTTTAAAAAAATAATGGAAAACAAAAACTCCAATGGTGTTGGAGCAAGACTTGAGTGGCAGAATGCTCAGAAGAATCCAGTAAAGAATAAAACTTCGGATGATGAAAAGGATTTTTCTGTAACAAATGTCTTTTTGGACAGTTGGAGTATGGTGGCCTTGAAAAGTGGTGTCTCGAACTTTTCTTATTTAGCTAATAGCATTTTTTGTTTAGCTAATATTTCATTCTGTGGAAACATAAAACTCTCATAAGTTGATAAAATTAACATGGCCTTTTGGTCTGATAATGTTAGCAACATTTCTCATGTTTCAATATTGTATCTGGTGGTCCTGTGTCCTAAAGGTTTTGTTTAATAGTGTTAGTACGTTGTTTATTTACATCCATGTGGAGAGCCTGGTATTTGAGATTGGTTATGATTCTCCATGTATAGTACTAAAAGACAGCCCTTCAATTCCATATGAACTTTTAATAGCTCAGCCTAGGATCAAATTTAGTAATTTCAAAATTGTAAAATCAGCAGTGAACATGTATCATAACTAGTTAGAAAGTGTGTCTCACATTTGTTGCTTTTTTTTTGGCCTAAGTAGCATATGGGGTCTTAGTTCCTTGACCAGGGATTGAACCCACCTTCCCCGCGTTGGAAATGCGAAGTCTTAATCACTGAGCCACCAGGGAAGTCCCTGGCACTCTTCAGTTTTTATTGGAATCCATATAATAAAGACTGAGTAGTGTTAACAGTTCCCTATTATAGTATGTTGTGCTTCTAACTTTAACCTGTTTCCTTTTGTTCCTCGACTCATCTTTCCTATACCCTGTGGGTAAATTAACCTTCTTAAAATATCACCCAATATAACCCTATTACATTGAATTTTTTTGTTGCTACTGATGATGCTAAGTGGCTTAAGTCATGTCCAACTCTGTGCGACCCCATAGACGGCAGCCCACCAGGCTCCCCCATCCCTGGGATTCTCCAGACAAGAACACTGGAGTGGGTTGCCATTTCCTTCTCCAATGCATGAAAGTGAAAAGTGAAAGTGAAGTCCCTCAGTCGTGTCCAACTCTTCACGACCCCATGGACTGCAGCCCACCAGGCTCCTCCGTCCATGGGATTTTCAGGCAAGAGTCCTGGAGTGGGGTGCCATTGTTGCTACTACCTGCAAATGAAAGCCGCATTCCTCAACCTGCCACCTGACACCATCTGTTCTCTTTCTGCCTGCCCCATCACTTATTATTCCACTCTGTGAACTCCAGTGGATACACTCATCCTTCTTTCTCCAAGTTTTGAATATATCGTCCACATTTCTTTCTACTTTTGCACTTTTTTTCTGTTGTCTTTCCTTCTAGTTGATGCACTGTGATATATGGAAAGAACATGAACTTTAGATGGACTAGAATTGGATTCAAATCTTGGATATACCACTTAATAGATGCATAGTCTTAAGTTTTTTAATCTCCCTGAGCCTTGATTTCCTCTTTAGGAAAACAGAATTAAAAAAAAAAAAAGTTCTGAGAGAATTAATTGAGGGTAATTTGATTCTCTGTCTCTCTCTCTGTCTCACACACACACATACACACATAGTTCTGGTAGTAGGCATTCAGTTATTTTTTCCCCCAAGATGCCCTCTCCTCTCCCCAATTTTTAGGAGTCCAAATTTAGCTGCTTCTTTTCCATGAATTAACTCCATTTTTTCCTGGTCACGAGTTAGAGCTTTCTTTTCAGAATTTCTAAAACATTTGTGGCCACTCTTCAACACTAAGCAAGTGGGTTACTTGTGAGTTACTTTGTAATTTGTTTATTTTATGTATTGTGGTGTACAGAGCAATTTGTCCCCTATAGAGGAGTCGTGGAAGCATAGGTGCTACCCCATACATAGATACTTTTTTGTATCCCAAAGACTAGTGATAGTACACTGCAAGTGCTGGAAACTTAATGAACAGTTGTTCTTGCTGGTATAATGCTGATAACAATGTTTCTGGGAAACATGAAGTCAAGCACCACATATTTCCACAAAACCAGCTCTTTTCATCTACCCATTTTGGACACTTTTGATTCCGGGGCTCTATACCAATACATCTGTACCAGCTGCTTTGCCACTGTTCACTCTGATGACTGATACCCAGGCTATTTAGTTGTTAAATATTTTTATGTCTCCACTGCTTATGATATATGTTCTAATGCAAAATATTTATGAATTATTTTGCATACTTGTATTTCTTCCCCTTGGAAAGACTTCAACACTGCAACTTTCTTTTATTATCTGACTTGGAAAAGAAATGCGTGATTTCTGATGAATTGTGTGCTATTTTCTGGGAATTTCTCCACTGACACATCTTTTGAACAGAAAGGATTTGTTCCCCAAGTTCTTACTCATGAGCTTTCAATAGACTTCAGATGTGGAGAAGCATTGCCCGACTCAAATACGATTTGCAACTGCATTTGATTCACTTTCCTCCTTGTCATGAAATTGAGATGGACGGCTGAGCCAACTAAAAAAAAAAATAGTGTATGTGAATTACATTTTATTTTAATAATATTAGATTGCCCTCCAAACTGATGCTTGATACTGCAGGGCAAAGCCACATATCTTGGATACTTTTTTCTTTTTAACCACAGTTAAAATTCTAAGACGGTAGAGAGTAATGTTGACTGTGAACACCACAGTGTGATCTGTTTCAAAGTGAGGTAACTATCTGGAAGAGATTTTCAATTTTGGATTATGTTGGTGCTAATGGTTAAACCTGCATATCTTGTCTTTGATGTTCTGTCTGGGCTCATGTGAAGTAATGGGATTAAAAATAAAGTGTACACCTTTCTTTTGATCTAAGTAGCCAAAAAGAAAACAAATAGAAAAAAACCCATCTCCTGCTATAATTTAGCAAATGCCACTCCTCTAGCAAAATTGATAAGATGGTAGGGCTCTGTTTCCAGATTTGACAGGTAGTGTACACTAAAAGGTTTTCATAGACATTGTCCTTTGTCTTGAAGCAGTAAAATTTCAGATTCAATTACATAAATGTGGCTTTATACCTTTATACCATCTATAAAAATAAAGGCAGGTTCAATTAATTTTTAAGAAACTTCTATCAAATGATTCGCTTCACTGTTAACTGATAATACAGTAGATGACTTATAGGACTGTGGGTCAGTTAGCTAGAAAGTGACAGTGAAAAGATGCCGACCTAAGAATTTTACCTTGCCATCAGAGCCAGGCTACTTCTAAAGGGGATCTGTTTATTGTGTATTTTCTAGTGAAAATGGTCCCATCTTGTACTTGGTTGAAAATATATATGTTTGCACACATACATATTCACATACTTCACAAACTCCATGTGCTGCTGTGCTATGTCACTTTCAGTCATGTCCGACTCTTTGTGACCCCATGGACCATAGCCCACCCAGCTTCTCTGTCCATGGGATTCTCCAGGCTAGAAGACTGGAGTGGGTTGCCATGCCCTCCTCCAGGAACAAAGACTCTATTCTAAATGAAAACTAACCATTCCAAACTGTGGTTATTTCAAAAATGAATGTATGTGATATTCAAGTGTTTTATATTAAAGGGAAAAAAAAAGGTGGGGGAGGAGGGCAATAGATGCCTCAGGTGACCTGAAAAGGCTTAGCTCACGTTGACTGTGTCTGGAAGCTCTTGGCCCAAGTTAGCAGTTGTAGAGCCATTCTTTATGAAACCCTATGGTGTTTTAAATAGGTCTTCTAGTGGACAGGTCACTTGCTCTACATTCGGGCAGGCCAGGAAAAAACACACCAAAAGGAGATGGTAGGTTACAGTTCCCTTTACAGGGCTTAGTGTTTTAGGAGGTGGGATGAGGAATCCAGGAGACAAGACCAAAACTGAGCTCTTCATGTTCTTTCTAAGACCAGCCTCTCTTCATCTATGCTTTCCTCACCACTGTTTGCTTCTGTTTTGTTTTTCCCGTAAGTGACACTACATTCTGTTTCCCCAGGTTCCAGCCATCTCTTGATAGACCCATGGTGTAACATGTACGCTCCTTAGCACATCTGCCCTCAAGGCCCTCCACAATCCCTCCTCTCATCTCACTTCTTTTTCATCCGTCACTATCCCCCTCCAAGCTGGGCTGACATCCCTCCCCTGTTCTTTGCTGAGCACTGCTCCTAGGGCCTGGATGCAGCCTAGCTCTTTGTTCCTTTGTTTTCTCCACCCACCCTGACTGTCCTGAACTAAAGTGTCATTTATACTGTTGAAAGTCTCCCTGGAAAAAAACCCCATCAACCAAAAGGCATCTTTTCTCCCAACTCCCATTCAAAATTGTCTGTAGCTTCTTGCCATCTAAACAAAGGCTGGTCTCCACGGCAGAGCATATGGGGCTTCATGATTATCTTTCATCTCTCTTGTTTCCCAGCACCCTTCACCCCTCCCCAACAGAAATGGTACAGTTCTGTCCTACTGAACCAAGTTCCCCAAACTTGGCTCTCTCTCTGTGTCTCTCTGTTTGTCTTCTTTCTCTCACCTTCCCAGGTTCTTTCTTCTGCTTGCCATGTGCTCCTTCTCCCAGGGACTCACCCTCACTTGCAAAGTTCCTCTAAGAAGCCCCCTCTAGTCTGGCTCCTGATCGTCTCCTACATACCCCCAATCCACTCTGATCCTAATCCTCAGCACACAACACTAAAATTGTCCTTTTACTTCCTTTACTTCACGAGACTATGGGCACCTTGAAGTCAAGACCACACTTTATCACTGTGTCCACAGAACAATGCCAGATATAACATACTAATGAGGAACTTCCCTTGTGGTCCAGTGGCTAAGGCTCCACGCTCCCAATGCAGGGGACCCGGGTTTAATCCCTGGTCAGGGAACTGGATCCCACATGCTACAACTAAAGATTCTGTGTGCCTCAACAAAGATCAAAGATCCTGCCTGCTGCAAGTAAGATCTAGACAGCTAAATAAATAAATAATAAAAAGACACTAATGAGATTTCCTAATACTTAGAACAAATGTGGGGTTTGAAGTCTGTCTAATGGTTAACTTTATTTCCTATTAAGGACATAAGTTCCTTACAGCAAGGATTGTACTTTATACAATTTAATTCTGAGAGTGTATTGCAGACTATCAGTATATGGCAGATATATACTGAATACTTTTGTCTTTATTCATTCAGATGAGTGTTGCTCTTCAAACTGTGCTCTCACAAAACTACACTTATATCAGGGCTGATGTTATTTCTTAAGACATTTTAAGAAATCTCTTTCACAGATAGTTTAGGAAACACCCCAGGAAATCAGCTTTATTACTTACTGTAACTTAGGTTGTTACTCAGCTTAGTCTTCACGTTTAGTTTTGAATTCAGACTTCTGGTGATGTGTTAAAATGCCTCAACGCCCTCCCCCCTCACCAATTTAGCAATTTTGAGCATATTTAGTAAATAGGACTGTACATTTCTCAAGGGCCATGACAGTGTCTAGCACAGTATCTTCCTTAAAGATATAAATGAAGGAATGAATGATGGAAAAAAAAGTGTGAACAGCTCTGAAATATACTCACATGTTTTCAGTTATCAACATAACTGGAGTACATTTTGGAGGAGAAATTATTTCAATGTAAAATGAAAAATCATGATAATGTGCCTCCCTGTGCAAAGACGGTGCCATTTTCTGAGATGGGTAGGGAGCTTTGCGTCATTGGCAGGTGTGTCGGTATTTTGGTTTGAGTTCTTCCTTTCACCTGATGTCTTTCTCTGAAGTCTCTTTTTTCAGTCTCTACTCTTGGGCTTCTAGACTTACTTAAGACCTAGACCTACTTCAGCTTCTTTCCTCATAAATTCTTATTTTGTTTCATCCTATCTTTCTGTTTCTTTTCTTTTGTTCCAGTTATTGGATTTTCTGATAGTCTTCTGCAAGATCCTCTTATCTTTATGAGGACCCATGAAATTTTAGGATCTTAGTACCATATATAGCTCATTAGCATAGATACTTTTAGTGTGTACAGTAGACAAAAAGAAGAATTTTTTTTAAGAGTAGGGCAAACAGAAAAAAAAATCATTTTAAACATTATTTTCTTCTTTTAGAAAGATATGTAAGTCTGGTGAAATAAATGAACATTGTCAAGAGAATGACAGCTTCAGTTAGCTTAAGGAGAAAGAAGTGATAATAAAGTCAAACAATCACTGGGCAGTTTCTTTAAAACAATAGCCATGAGTTTTGTTGTATTCTGAGTGTTACAGTTATCTTTGCTCTCATACTCATAGGCTTGCATGTTTGTGTATATATAATTATATATTATTAAGTATATATAATTAAAACTGAATACTGAGCATTTTCTGTTTTGAAGTTTACAAATCATTTTTAAATACTCAAAAAGTCAGCTTCCATTCACTTTCCTGGAATATTTAAAGAAAAAAATGCCCATAGAAGTAAAGGGGACATATTATTTACATATCCCATATTTACTCTTAGTAATCAAGAGTATATATCCCCTGTTTTTACCATGCTGACAAGAGGGGTACATATTTCCTAATGTAGGCTATGTCCTCAGAAGGCAGCCATAGCTTTCCAGAAGTGTACAAGTAGCTTCAGTGACATTTCATCACATGGTTTCCAATGTACAAGCTTTTAAGCCTTCAGCCCACTGGGTCACCTTTAAAAAGGAACCATGTCATTTGAAAGAAGCTTAAGAAAACTAATAAAGTGCTGGTCAGTGTGTTGGAAATGGGTAGCACAGTGTTCACAGTTGCCCCTTTGCCTTCTTGGTCCCAATAAACCTCCACTTAGAAATAGGAGTGACTCAGAAGTCAGAAAAAAGATGGTGACTATATGGAATGATATCAAAGACCTTCTGCCAGGGACTATAAGCTAATGGCATATTGGACTTGTGACAATTTCTCAGAAAATATATTTATCTTCTATTATTGAAAAAAATAAAGCACTTGCCATAGAATATAGTTTGCCACATTTGTTTATTTTGGAGGAAAGCTCAAAGTTGTTCCTACTCTTTTGGGGGATTATCAGAGTGTTGATAGTAGAAAGCTCCCAAGCCCAGGAGCCTGAAGACATGGTTCTGATCCCAACTTTGACAAAATCAGAACTCACTTAAGTTAATCATATCCATGAGTTAAATTTTCTAGAGCAAGGTTACCTAAAATGCATCCTGTCTGTATAATATAGGTACTGTCTCATGAAATGCTTCCCTGGTCGTCCAGTGGTTAAGACTCCATGCTTCTAACGCAGGGCATGCGGGTTCATTCCTTGGTCAGGAACTGTGGTCCCACATGCCAAAGGAAAGAAAAATTTTTTTAAGTGGAGGAGGGGGACAACCTGGCATACTTTTATCTCCTGTGGTTATTCACAAAGCATGCTTGCATATACAACTCTTTGAGTAAAGAAATCTACCTAACTTTATTTAATCTAGTGCTTCTAAAGCTTACTGAAACATAGATTTTTTTTTTTATCATAGAATATGTTAAAATCTCAAGAAACTTGTATTTTCATGAACATACTTTTGGAAAAGGCACTTTTTGGCTTTGGGCTTCCCACCTGAAAATTGAAGGGGTAAAACTGAATAATTTCTCTGGTCCCTATTAGCTGTCAAATTTATAAAAATCTCAATTGTGTGGTCATCAGAGTCAATGCCAGGGCGAAGGATGATTTTTCTGACAGAAAGTTGGTAAAAAAAAGTTTTTTTTAATATGTATGTTTACTATCACTTAAACTCTCTCTCTCCATCTTGTACTCCTTCAGACTCCTTTAGAAAGTAATTTAAAATCCACACACTGTCCCTTAATTTTGAATTTAATTTAAACAATTTCTATCGAGGAATAAAATCCGTGTTAAATTTCCTATACAGTTTCCATTTAAAAATGTGTGTATGGTAAGTCCACAAGGAAACATACAGATTTCTCAAGGCTTTATGATGATCGCTGTTAGTTGCATTGTACCACCCGCCTGCCTCCACCCACACAGCGGAGATCAGGAAGAATATTCTCTTAATTAATATATTTTTTCTTTTTCTTTTTTTTCTTTTCCCTGCTTCCTTCAATAGATAGAGTATGTGTTGTGTACCCACAAAGTGGCAGGCACTGTGTTGCCCGCTAGGCATGCAGGAGGGAGCCAAGTGAGATGAGGGCCTTATCTGATGATCTGAGGGTTTAACAGAGTCAGGGACAGTAATCAAGTAAGCTCAGAAACTAAACAGGAAAAGTTCAATGCAATCACATGCTATAAGTAATCAATATATGGTGCCATCAGAGGACATAATTGGAGGTTTGTCAGAGGGAGAACAATCAAGGATGGCTTCCCTGAGGAAGTGGTGACTGAGCTGTGTGAAAAAGAAGATAGAAGTTTGCTGACAGTGAAAAAAAAAAGAGTATTCATGGACCACAAGATAATCCCACATTTATTTTAGTTGTTGTTCAGTTGCTAAGTCGTGTCTGACTCTTTGTAACCCCAGGGACTGCAGCATGCCAGGCTTTCCTGTCTCATACTATCTCCCAGAGTTTGCTCAAATTCGTGTCCATTGGGTCAATGATGCTATCCAACCGTCTCATCCTCTGTCGCCCAGTTCTCCTTTTGCCTTCAATCTTTCCCAGCATCAGGATCTTTTCCAGTGAGTCAGCTCTTCACATCAGGTGGCCAAAGTATTGGAGCTTCAACTTCAGCATCAGTCCTTCCAATGCATATTGAGGGTTGATTTCCTTTAGAATTTCTTCATTTATTACTATACTTAATCTTCATTTGTAATTCAGCACATATTTATTGAGCTTCATTTACATGGCAAACAAGGGGTAGACGTTGAATCTCCCTTTGAAAGAGAGAGACTGGGTAGACTTAGCCCAGAGGCTAAGGTACCTGAAAGAATCACAGTAATTTGTAACTAGCCAAGACCTCGGTTTTTATATTTCTACAAATGTCTTGGTGACAATATAACACTATATGCAACATTACATAAATATGAGCAAAACAGTCTTTCAGACATTCATCACTTTCTTCCTTTTTGTGGGGGCAGGGGCACTTTGGAGCAATGTTCACTCATTTATGTTATATTCTCAGGATCACTGAGGACCAGAAGACTCCTTCCAACCACTTCATCTTACACATGGGGAACCTGAATGATGACATCCTATTTTAAGTATGTTACAATTCAGAGTCATCACTAAGTCAGACCTTTCTCTCATTTGTCTAAGCTTAAATTCTTATTGCCTGTATCATGGATCAGAGTTGAAAGATCACCCCCAGCAAATCTCAGGGTAAAATTCAATAATATAGTTGGTTCATTAGGCAAATGGAACTTCTCTTCACAAAGCCAGCATCTTAGAGAAAATTGGCTATGCCACTTAGTGACAAGGCAGAAGGCGTCTACTTCTAAGGCTCTCAGTATTCCACTGCACATAATTTTGGGCACACTGCAGTTGCTTCTTATTTTGGAAAGTACTCAATGTTGGACAAATTGTTTAAAAGGAGACCCCACCACTTTATCTTGTGTTTTTGAATGTTCTTTTGATATTGAGAGTTGTATTAATACTTGTTTTTCAACTACTAAAAAAGAAAAATTTTTTAGAAATAGAATTAGATGTGAAACTGGTACCTACTGTGAGTAACATGCTCTGTGTCTCCTGTGATGGCATCTGCCATCGTGTCACTGGGTCACCATAACTGTGGGGAGTAACTCTTAGGCTCTTCACTGATTCATTCAAAACTGTTTTGATGACATTTTCAAGCTGTTTGCCCTTTAATTATCTGTCTCCCTCTCCACACTCTCTATATATGTATATGTTAAATGCTATGAAATAAGTCTCAAAATACAATGAAGAAACTCCTATAATTATTACTAATAATTATCACAGAATAATTATTCTTGGTTATTGAGTTTTTATTACATTCACAATGAATCATAATGAATAAATATTTTTTTACTGGGGAAAGAAGCAGGTGGGGTTAAGAAAAAACATTTCTTGAGCACTTACCATTCTTTAGGCATAGCCATTATAATTTAATTCACAAAAATGTAGGCATTATCAACATTTTTATGATACAGAAACTGAGGCCCAGAGAGATTGATTTTTTGACCAAGGGTCACATAGTAAGTAAGTGGCAAAGTTGAGATTTGAACCAAGTGCTTCTAATTTCAAGTCAATACTCTCTCTGAAATGGAAGCAGTGGAATATTTTTCTTCTAAAATCATCTAGCTATTGAAGTGTTGTGTTGCAGAAAGATGTAATGAGAATTGAACCGTCAAGTTGTTATCAGGAGCTTTCTGTATCCATTTTACCAAATTGCCAGAATTCCAGAATCCTTTTCTCTTTTTGTCTGAATGCATTACAAATGTCTAAGAAGGTTTGATAATAACGTAGAAAATTGTTTTTCTTAGGAATTGATGAGTATTATATTACATTTTAAGATGGTTATCTGAAACGTGTCTGTGGCAGATTGTACATAAAATTTAAGAAGGGATGTTCTTCAAGGTTTAAACAGAACAGCGTGAGCCTCGGTAATTTGTTAGTTTTCTGTCCCTGCCCCTGTGGCCTTCAGCAGCTCCTCCTGGCGTCTGTGGAACTTTGTTGCCACCACCAGGTCCCTCCCTCTATCTGAGATGCTCAGCACCCCCAGGCCTGAAGACAAGCCAGCTTTGAGTGGAGGGTGAGAGGACCCCAGCACAGAGAGTGTCCACACTTATCATGGTCCAGTCAGCACTGAAGGACAGCTCCTTGTGGGTAAATAGTCAACATCTGTCATTTCGATTGTGTCCAAAAAAGTATTGAGATAAAATTCAAATAACTTAAAATTAACTATTTGGAAATAAACAGTGCAGTGGCATTTCTAAATGCCATAGTTGTACAGCCATCACTTCAATCTAGCTTCAAAACATTCCTATCACTTCAACACATATCTATAAAGGACACATGTACACCCGTGGCTGATTCACGTGACTGTATGGCAAAAACCACCACAATATTAAAAATAATTAGCCTCCAATTAAAATTAAAAAAAAAAAGAAAAGAAAAAGCCCTTAACCCTTAAACAGGTTCTCCACATCCTTTCTTCTTCTCAGCCCCTAGCAATCGCCAGTCTGTGTTCTGTCTCTGTGAATTTATCTATTCATATAAATGTAATCATACAATAGGTGATTTTTTTTTTGCGGGGGAGTGGGGGGGGATCTGGCTAGAACCCTTAGCACAATGCTTTTCAGAGACCATCCACCTGTCATCACGTGTCAGTACTTCATTCCTTTTCATGGCTGAATAATATTCCATAGTCGGTGTATATATACCATTTGTTTATCCATTGATGGGCATTTGGGCTGTTTCTACCTTGAGGCTATTTATTGAACATACTATCTGTAATTGGGCTTCTTAGGTGGTTCAGTGGTAAAGAAACCACCTGCCAATGCAGGAGCCACAGGAGAGGCAGGTTTGATCCCTGGGTCAGGAATACCCCCGGAGGAGAAAATGGCAACCCACTCCAGTATTTTTGCCTGGAAAATCCCATGGACAGAGGAGCCTGGTGGGTTACAGTCTTTGGGGTCACAAAGAGACAGACACAACTGAGTGAATGAGCTTGAGTGCACCTGTAATTAATTACCCACTCCCCCAAAAAAACCTATTGCAAAACTTGCTGAAATTGGGCAGCTTACAATTAGGGCTGAACCTGCCATTAAGTTCTTTTTGATGCTGACTCACTGAAATGTATTGTTATGTTACTTTGATAAAAGATATAAATGTACATGTTACATGTACTATACCACAAATACACATATCTTTTAAATGTAATATGTAGTTATTTATTATGTTTTTGTTTGTGTTTAGTAGAATTACACAATGTCTATTTGGGTAGTTCAGGTTAGAGACACAAAAATAAGCTCTTCCCCAAAGCTCTAGTCATGAAAAGTGTTAAATATACTGTTTTGTCAATTAGTAAAGAAAGACTCTTGAAAACATTAAATTATCTGGCATGTCTACATATATAATAATTATGCAGCCAAATCTTTTCCTTTTGAAACAATTTATACATTACATAAACCTAAGTTTCTCATCCAAGTATCATTTCAAGAGAGGCAGGCTTGAATAATGGAGGCAATGGGGAAACATAATATTACGATAATGTTCTTTGGTGCGGTTTGGAAGATTTTCGGAAACATTTGGAACTATTTTTCTCATAAAGTCACTTAACTATTGAAGTGTTATGATAGCATTTTCCTCTGCATTGTATACAGTACAAAAGGAGTCCAGTTAAAGGAGAAATCAACTCTAAATATTCCTGTTAGAGGGATTTCCACCAACCAGGAAATTAACATGCTCTGATTTCCTGGTATTAATTTAATAAAAGGATGCAGGGAAATAGGAAGGGTTAGGTGATGTAGGGTGTCCCCTTTGCCTTCACATGTCAGTTTCTTTGTAGCTTTAACAGAACTACATCAAATTCTCAAATGGATGGAAAAGGACCTGAATTTTCAGCATAAATACGTACTGACTAAATTGGTGTGATTTTTTTTTAAGGAATATTTTTAACTAGATTATAAGCCAGAACTGTTGAAATGAAGAAAATGTTTAAACTTTTCTTTTACTTACACCATCATTTTTGGCCTCTTTGAAGCTTGAAAGATATGTGCCTCAAAAGTTTTAAACATCTGTCAAGTGTTAAATTAAGTTCCCTTTTGAGTTGACAACCATTATGTTCTTTGCATTTGACATATAGATACTAAGAGGTAATTGTTTCCTATTATAAAATAACTATGGCCTTTCTATCAATTTAAATTATATCACTGATTTAAAATGTAATGCTTTTTAAAGATATATAATCTGTTGAATGAGGAAATGAAAGCTGTTTCATGCATGTTTTTAAGAAGTGTAGAATATTTTTGTTATGTTTGAGCTTAAGAACAACCATTTCTGTTGAAGGCTGCCACGTTATCTGTTCTCAGAGATGACTAGAGGATATGGCTGTGCTATATACATCAGAATGGATGAAATTCCTTGTCAGTGAACGTTGGGGAAAGTACTTAAGAGATCAAACCTCAAGAGAAGGGTATTCGTTTCAGGCTGTCACTAACATGGTCATTCTCAACTCCTCCTCTCCCTAAAACAAAACCAAAACAGAACAAAACAATAGCTCAGACACCAGGTAAAGTAGACGGAGGAATTCTCTGAACTACATTGATTTTAAATGGAATTCCACTAAAAATGAAACATACTTTGTGATAGCACTTTAAGTGGAGAACAGTAAGTGTCAATAACTTCAGTCAAACCAATGAGATATTTTTCCATTTTCAAGTAGAATTTTCTGAGAAAATGAACTGGAGATGGGATCCAGAGACCAATACCTCTCATTCTCTGGCAACCTTGGCTGAAAAAAGTGAAGCCCTTTTGGGCTTCCCAGGCAGTTCAGTTGGTAAAGAAACTGCCTGCAGTGCAGGAGACCTAGGTTCGATCCCTGGATTGGGAAGATCCCCTGGAGAAAGAAATGGCAACTCATTGCAGTAATCTTGTCTGGGAAATTCCATGGACAGAGGAGCTTCGTGGGCTGCCTTCCACAAGGTCGCAAGAGTTGAACACAACTTAGCAACTAAACCACTAGGCCACTAATAATTGTCTGAAGTCCAGTGGAAATCAGAGGGTTAACTGTTTCCATGCCAGGCTTAGTGCTACATGATGCAGCACAAAAGTAAGCTCCCTGGAGTTTCTAGCAGGAGGCAAATAATAGCAAGGTGGGAGAGGGCTGTGCTGTGGTGTATGTGTTTGTGGTTGAAACACCCAACCTTGCTAGGGGCGTTTAATCAAAAGCCTGGAGCCAGACTTGCATAGCTCTATTTAGGACTTGATTCTAACTTATTGAGAGGTTTAAAAAATCATTGTAGAATCTTTCATCAGTCAGTATCTTAGTACATTTGGGGCGACGGCTCTGCTTGTTAATACATTTTACCTCAGGAAGATACACAACTTTACATCCTCACTATACCTATCCACCCTGATTCTGTCCTCTTGAACAGAGAACAAGCAACAGAAAACCAGTGAGCTCTGTGACTGTGAGAATCCTGGCTACGTGAAGATTTACTCTTCCTGTGTTCCATATCCACATGGCTGCCATCATACCCTGCTGTCCTTTCAGACACTTTCTTCCCTCCTTTATGTCCCTTTTGAATTAGCCATTATTTTATAACCCAGAATACTTTTGTACTTTCCACATTGTGTTTTCCATGGCATCATGCCTGTCTGGTCACTCAGGTTTAGAAATGTTTCTCTAACCTTAAGCTTCTACCAAATCCTATTGTCTCCGTATTTTTTTCCTCTGTTGTTAAGTGTTTCACAATGCTTAGTGGCCACTTTCTTTCAAGTTCCTGATCATTTCCACATCCCCTACTCATCCCTCCATCTCAGTTTGTCTGATTTAAGTCCAGAAAAGTAGTTTCCCTACTTGCTTCATCTGCCTTCTTAGAGCTTAAACTCTTAGCAAAGTAAGTCAAGAATGTATCCAGTGCTGTGTGTTTGCCAAGTAAGACTTCCAGATGGTGTCCTCATGGTTGAAGTCCCTCACTACAACTGTATATTTACTTCTGTGCCCATTTTGTAATCTCTGTTACCAAACCATATCCTCTACCTGACCTGTGGCAGTTTGGAGTGCACTTATTTTAAAGCAAAGAATTCTCATCATTTTCTCTCTTTTCTCTGAAACACTTCCGCTCTTGGGTCTATAATCTACATGATCTTTGTGATCTACATAGCCCTCTCCTTTGAACAAATCCTTTTTCCTCTGGACAAAGTTTTCCTGTCAGCCAGGGTTTATTCTTAACAATAGCACTTTTACTAAAAAGCTATGCTATGCTAAGTCACTTCAGTCGTGTCCGACTCTGTGTGACCCCAGAGATGGCAGCCCACCAGGCTCCCCCGTCCCTGGGATTCTCCAGGCAAGAACACTGGAGTGGGTTGCCATTTCCTTCTCCAATGCATGAAAGTGAAAAGAGAAAGAGAAGTCGGTCAGTCGTGTCCGACTCCTAGCGACCCCATGGACTGCAGCCCACCAGGCTCCTCCATCCATGGGATTTTCCAGGCAAGTGTACTGGAGTGGGGTGCCACTGCCTTCTCCTACTAAAAAGCTAGTATTTATTAAATGATTACTGTGTGCCACATTCAGTGCTAGGTTGCTAACACCTGTGAGTTCATATATGAAGCTAACAGTAATTCCTGTGGTATAGTATAAATCTCTCCATTTTACCTATGAAGAAACTGAGGCTTGGGAAAGTGAAGAAACTTGCCCAAGGCTACTTTGCTAACAAGTGATAAGGCCGGGATTTGAACATAGAATTCTCATATTCCAGACCTGCCATTTTTAATCAGTCCCAATGGTTCAGCAAAAAAGAATCTGCCTGCCAGTGCAGGAGATGCGAGTTCAATCCCTGGGTCAGAAAGATTCCCTGGAGGAGGAAATGGCAACCCAGTCCAGTATTCTTGCAGTCCCATTGACAGAGGAGCCTGGCAGGCTACAGTCCATGGGGTCACAGAGTCAGACCTGACTAAGCAACTGAGCACACACATAGCCCTTAAGGGCACACCTTATTGCATAAAAATTCCAAGTTAAATCACTCTCTCATTCAAACTTTGTGCATGGGTGTACAGACCCATTAGGCTCAACATTTTTATTCTAGTTGGTTTCCCTTTAATTTTTCCCTGAAACTTTCTGGGCATTTTTACCACTTGCTGCTTTGTTTTATCCCCCATGGTTTCAGATTTTACAACTGTGTCTGAGTGTTTTTCTCCCTCTCTTCCTTCCAAAATTTAGCTTAGAGTCTTTTTGATGATACTGGCAAATTAGAGATATTCTTTCCTGGCTTCATGAAAAACACTTTTTCTGATATATTCTTCCCTTCGTTGGCATTTATAAAACCAACTCTCAGCACTGTCCATGCAGTCACCAGTTTATGCCTTATGTCCTATTTTCTCTTCTAGGTTTATAACCTTTTGTTTTAAGAGATAAAATACCAGGCATCCATACCCTCCCACCACACCCTCTCCCTCACCCCCTCAAAGTCCTTGAATTTTTTTCCGAGGTGGCAGTTATAACAGTTCTCAACTCTGGTGGCACATTAGAATCACCTGATATGAACAAATACCAGAGCCTAGGCTCCCACCCAGATCACTTGAATCAAAGTCTCTGGGGATGGGTCTGAGACATTCCTAGTATTTTAAAACTCTCCAGTATTTTAAAACTTCCGCTCTGCAACCACAGTAAGATCCACAGCCTTATGAGCTTTGTCTGGCAGTAGCATTCATTCCCACTGGAATGAACAGGAGTGGGTGCATTTTATGAATCTGAGCAGGCTCCTTCTCCCACTAATATTCATGCTGCAGAAAGACAACGTGTCTCCTACTAAGCTTGGCTACAGCTTTGCTCCCAGGAATGAATAAGTTCTGTGAGGATTGTCTTCTGACTGCAATTAGTAAAAGCACTGTGCTTACCTCCCAAGGTCTGAGGCTCCTCCTAGGGCTCTGTGGTGCCTCTGGAATCACCCTCCACGGAGAGCCAGAACCTTTGGTGTCCTTCCAACCACACTTTTCTTCCCATCTCTCTGGGAACACATTCTTTCACTGACTCTTCCCTTGTCATTTGTTTTACTCTGCTTTGTCAACATCTTTTTTTAATCATATTGCCTTCTAAGAAGACCTCCTGCTTCTGTTTTGATCTAGGTCAGAGAGACATTCTAAAATCTGTTCATCTTCTCCAGCAGGAAACAAACTGGCCGGTAGGGTAGACCCAACTAGGCAGGAGCACATACAAAAATATCATCTATGAGATGGGACTCCTGTTTTCCGGGGCTTGCGTTTTAGTTGAGAAGGAAAAATGAAGGAATGTGAAAGTAACAGAGCATGCATAGTCATTAATATTCAGGAGTCTCAGAGAAGGCACTTTGAAGAAGGTGGGTCTTGAACTGAAGCTTTTAGGATAAGAATAGAAGGGAACCTTGGTTTGATTGAGCAATGTCAGCAAAAGTGGCGATGATGTTCAGTATGGATTACATGGGAAGATTGATCAAGATGGCTGACTAGGAGGATATGGATCTCACCTCTTCCCCATGAGCACATCAAAAATACATCTATGTGTGGAAAAATCATGACTGAAAACTAAATGGAAACCGGAAGAAATTATCCACACATAATTGGATGAAAAGGGAAGAAAAGTGATTGGGTTAAGACTTATAGGAAAAGGGCATAGACCCACCCTGGGAAGTGAGCGGCAAGAGCCACAGACTGGACACCCCAGTTCTGGGGACTTACACAGGGGAGATGAACCCCCTTGTCTGGTTGGAAGCTGTCTGGGAATTACGGGGCTGCAGGAAACCTGGACTTTGCTCACCAAGAGAGAGTGGGGAGAGGACACAGGGTGGACAGTGCGGTGAGAGGACAGCTGTCGTGGTTGCCAAGTTCCCAAGCCGAGGGAACACTCCAATCCTGCTCACTCCACCTGGCAGCATGGATGGGACCTAGGGCTGCAAAGACTAGAGAGAAAGCCTATCTATGGGACACAGAATGGATCCTGGTCCCAGGAAAGAGTGTTTGCTCAAGCAGCACACCAGAAGTCACTCTACCACAGCTCATGCCCCAGGTATGCTGAGAGAGTTCACACAAGCCCCACCTGCCCTACTGTGAGGCTCCACAGCAAAGCAGAGGTAGCGGAAGCTAACAGCAGTTATCAGCTGTGAGGGACAAAGGATACTTAAACACCAGAGGCTGTATTTGAGCAAAGCAAGGGAAACAATCGCAAGCCCAGACAGTGCATGAGAGACAGCTTGGACCTTTGTCTATAGTGGACAGGAGCCAAGAGTGTATTAACCTCCATTCCTTCAACACTCCATCTCCTCTGGGGCAAGATTCCTGCTGCTGGGAGAGGAGAAAGCTTCCACTTAAGGGGGACAGAACCAACCAGAGCCCAACCCTGAGGGCTTCAGCTCCAGCTATAAGGGACCAGATCCCATCCCCAGTAGGGCATCTAGGGCCACTGAGCAGAGGGGAAGTCCCACCTCACAGCCAGCTCCAGCTCTAGCCCTTGCACCTCCAGCCTCCACTCCCACAAAGATGATAGCTGCCAGCACACCTTGAGGAAAGATGTGACTTGCATCCACATCAAATCCAGCTCTCCCGTCAAAGGCATTGGACATATGCAATCTACATAGGGATGCTCCCACATAGCAACACCCCTTCAAGACCACAGTAGGTAACTGTTTCACCTGAATTCAGAGTCAGAGAAAGTTAAGCAAAATGAAAAATCAGGGAAACTGCTGTCAATTTGAAGAACAAGAAAAAAAATCTGAAAAATTAATGAAACAGATACAAACAATATACCATATTAAGACTTCAAAACATTCTTAACAAAAATGTTAACTAAATAGATAAACACAGTTAAATTTTCAACAGGGAATTATAAAATATAAAAAAGACCCAATCAGAAATGAAGAATTCAATAACTGAAATAAAAAGCACGCTAGAGGTATTGAATAGCAGACTAAGTTAGAAGAACACGTGAGTGATCTGGAAGATAGAAAAATGGAAATCACCCAATCAGAATAGCAAAAAGAAAATGTTTTAATGAAAACAACTTAAGAAATCTATGGGAAAAAAAATAAACATACCATCATATACTTTCTAGAAATTTTAGAAGGAGAAGAGAGAGAAAAGAGAATTGAAAATTTATTGGAGGAAATTATGGTTGAAAACTTCCTAAACCTGAGAAGGAAACAAATATCCAGATACAGGAATCCCAGAGCCTTCCAAACAAGATGAATCCAAACATTCACACCAAGACTTACCATAATTAAAATAGTAAAAATTAAAGAGAGACTTTTAAAAGCAGCAAAAGAAAAACAGAATGAACATACAAGGACATTCCCATAAAGCAATGAGTTGATTTCTCTGCAGAAACTGCAGGTCAGAAAGGAGTGGCATGATATTTTCAAAGTACTGAAAGGGAAAAACCTGCAACCTACTATAATCTACCTAAAAAGATTATTATTTAAAAGTGAAGAAGAGATAAAGAACCTTTCAGAGAAGCAAAAATGAAGAGTTCCTAATACTAAACTTACCCTAAAAGAAATGTTAAAAAGTCTTGTCTAAGAGAAAAAGAAGGAGAATCTATAGGAAAGGGAAATCCCATTAGAAAAGGCAAATATGCAGTCAGAACTGAGGATCAACCACTTATGTCAGTACAAAGATTAAGAGACAAAATATTATAAAAGTGACTATAACTGCGATAAACAGGAAAGGGATAAACACTAATATGTAAAATATGATATCAAGTGCACAGCATGGAAAAAGGGAGTAAAAAATATAGATCTTTAATAATGTATTTGAACTTAAATGACTACCAGTTTAAAATTTATATGTTGATCAATATATATGAACTCTATGGTAACCACAAATAAAAAACCTGCAATAGATACAGAAAAACTAAAAAGAAAAGAACATTAGTATATAACTAAAGAAAAGAACAGAGCCCAAAGTCAACAGAAGAAAGGAAATAATAAAGATCAGAGAGGAAATAACTAAAATAGAGGCCAAAAATGCAATAGAAAAATCAATAAAACAAGGAGTTGATTTTTTTTTAAAAAAAGAAGAAACAAAATTGATAAACTTAGCCAGATTCACCAAGAAGAAAAGGGAGAGGACCCAAATAAGGAAAATAAGAAATAAAAAAGAATACTCTAAACACTTGGATGCCAACAGATTGGACAACCAATTTGGACAAATTTGAAAGAAATGGACAGATTTCTAGAAACATGAAATGCCAAGACTGAATCAAGAAGAAACATAAAATTCGAACAGTCCAATCACTAGTAGTAAAATTGAACTTTTAATTTAATAAATTTCCAAAAGAAAAAAGTCCAAGGTTAGATGGCTTCACAGGGGAATTCTGTCAAACATATAAGGAAAAGCTAATACCTGTACTCCTTAAACCATTCCAAAAAATTGAAGAGGATGAAACACTACCAAATTTATTATATGAGGACACAATTACCCTGATTCCAAAATCAGACAAAGACACTACAAGAAAAGAATATTGCAGGCCAGTATTTTTGGTGAATACCAATGCACAGATCCTCAAGAAAATATTAGCAAACCAAATCCAACAATATGTAAAAAGAATCATGTAACATGATCAATTTATCCCTGGATAAATCCCAGGGATACAAGAATGATTCACTATTCACAAAGCAATCAATGTGATAAACTACATTAACAAAAGAGAAATCATCTCAAAAGATGCAGAAAAAGCATCTGACAATATTCAACATGCATTCACAATAACACCTCTCATAAAAGTTGGTATAAAAAGAACATATATCACAATAATAAAGGCCATTTATAACAAACCTAGAGCTAACATCATATTCAACAATGAAAAACTGAAAGCCTTTCCTCTAAATTTAGGACAAGGATGCCCACTCTTATCACTTCAATTTAATGTAATATTGAAAGTCCTAGCCACAGCAGTCAGACAAGAAGAGTAAATAAATAAAAGGCATCCAGATTGGAAGGGAAGAGGTAAATCTTTCACTCTTTGCAAGTGAAACAATACTATATATAGAAAACCCTAAAGTGTTAGTCGCTCAGTCGTATCTGACTCTTCGCAACCCATGGACTGCCTGCCAGCCTCCTCTCTCCATGGAATTCACCAAGTAAGAATACTGGAATGTGTAACTGTTCCCTTCTCAAGGGATCTTCCTGACCCAGGATTCAAAACCAGGTCTGTCACATTGCAGGCAGATTCTTTACCATCTGAGCCACCAGGGCAGGTGATACAGTACTATATATAGAAAACCCTAAAGATTCCATCAACAAGCTATTAGAACTATTAAATGATTTCAGTAAAGCTGCAGGATACAAGATTAATATATAGATATCTGTCACTTTTCTACACACTAATAATGAACTATGAGAAAGAGAAAGTAAAAAAAAAAAAAAAAAAAAACAATTTAAAATTTCATCAGAAAGAATAAAATACCTTAAACTTAACCAAGAATTTAGAAGACCTGTACTCCAAAAACTATAAAACATTGATGAAGGAAATTGAATATGATACAAAGAAATGAAAAGATTCCTCATACTATTGGGTTGGAAGAATTATTATTGTCTAAATGGCCATACTACCCCACCCCAAAAAAAAATCTACAAATTTAATGCAATCCCTATCAAACACTCATGACATTTTCACACAACTAGAACAAATAATCCTAAAATTCATATGGACCCACAAAATACCCCAAATGGTCAAAGCAATCTTGAGATTAAAAAGAATAAAGCTGGAGGTATCATGCTTTCTGACTTCAGACTATACTACAAAGCTATAATAATCAAAATGGCATGTAACTAGCACAAAAGCAGACACAGAGATCAATAGACAGGCCAGAAGTAAACCCATGCATCTATGGTCCATTAATCTACACAGAAGAGGCAAGAATGTACAGTAGAGAAAAGGTAGTCTTCAATAAGTTGTTTGGGAAAACTGCAAAGCTACATGTAAAAGAATGAAATTAGAATAGTCCCTAACACCATATGCAAAAATAAACTCAAAATGGATTAAAGATCTGAATGTAAGATCTGAAACCTTAAAACTCCTAGAAGAGATAATAAATTTAACAGTATTTCTTTGGATCCATCTCCTAAGGCAAAAGAAATAAAAGCAAATATATAGAAGTGGGACCTAATTAAACTTAAAGCCTTTTACACAGCAAAGGAAACCATCAACAAATGAAAAGACAACCTACTGAATGGGAGAAAATATTTGTAAATTATATGGACAACAAGGAATTAATATCCACTGTATACAAACAGTCCGTACAACTAAAAATCTTAAGCAACCCACTCCAAAAATGGACAAGAGATCTAAATAGACATTTTTCCAGAGAAGATACACAGATGGCCAACAGGCACATGAAAAGATGTTCAACACTGCTAATTATTAGAGAAATGCAAATCAAAACAACAATGAGATGTCAACTCGCACCTGTCAGAATGACTATCATCAAAAACATCTACAAATAACTGTTACACCAAATCAGGGAGTGTCAAGGGAGGGATAAGGGATTAAAAAACACAGACTACTATGTATAAAATAGATTAACAACAAGGATATATTGTACAGCACAGGAAGCTATAACCATTATCTTACAATAATTTTTAAGTATAATTATCTATAAAAAATACTAAATCACTATGTTGTACACCTGAAACATAATATCATAAAGCAACTATTCTTCAATTTAAAAAAAACTGTGGATTATATAGAGAAGACTTTGTCTCAAGGAGATTGTGAGATATGGAGAAGATTAGATGGGGTGGGGTTGGATTAGGAGAGAAGGATAATTAGCAGAGTTTTGAGATAAATGATTTCCATCCCACCTCCCATATTCAAATCAATTGCTAGACTCTAAAATGCAGAGGTCAAGCACTATGTCTTCCATGTGCTCCCAAGCTTAGCATAGTGCCTAACTAAAAGTAGTCATATAAAATATATTTATGGAATGAATAAATTCTTCTCAACCTTATGGGGGTGTCATAAATCCCTTTAGAAGTCAGATGAAATTTATGGGCTCTTTCTTTAGAAAAATGCAAATAAGTACACACACATACACACACACAATCATCTATATAATTACAGGGGGTTCAAGGACTCCCTGAAGCCCATTCAGGGTCACCAGGTTAATAAATGGTGATTAGGAGATGTGTGACACATTATTTATGTCTTGCAGATTATCCAGACTCTCTCCCATGATTTAAACTTAAAAGGAATTGTTCCATCAAGTCCATCAAGTTTTACTAGTTGTAGAAAAGTTCTCTAGAAAAGGCATCATGAGTAGATTTTATTGTATAAGAATGTCTGTTTCTGTGGATATACTCTCAAGTCTACTGTAGACACCTTTTCACCCAATTCATTCTCATAATCCTGACTGTTGTTTTGAAAAATTAATGAACGTTTTATATTTTTACAGAGTATTTTTCAGTAAAATAATAATATTATCTCACAATAATATGTAGTTGCTTTGGTAGTTTACCTATGTAACCTTATACCGTTAAATAAAAATGTCAATAAAAAGAATTGTCACAAATTGTGTCCAAAGAAACATTTCCAACATTTTTCTCTTGCTTTCTGTGAAGTACGGCAAAAATAGCCTCTAGTTAAACATGGACATTAACACAATAGGAAGTTAATATCTGCTTACCTATTGGAAAACTATTCAGTACTTGAGTATAAGCTATGTCTACATAACATTTTGACTAAGAGGAGGTGGAAGAAGGGAAAGCATTCTTAATGAAAATTTTGATATTAGTGTCTAGATACGAGTTTCTTTGCTGTTCATTACTTCCCCTCCCTGAGGTTTGCTTCTGTGTTTTTAATAGCCAATTTCTCGTATCTACACTTAACACCGAACTTGAAACATATTCCTCAAACATGTTTTTCCTATATCTCATGGTTTTCTGAGTGCTTTATGCAGTTATATCAATCAGAAATAATGGAAATATCAGACGAGGTGATGGGGAATGGCAAGCTGCTATCATCATAGTTTGCACTACTCAAGTGTCGGGGAAACTTTTAGACCACTAATGCCGTTGATAGCCCTAGTGCAAGGTGTGGAATTCAATGGCAGCTATTTCGAACAGATGTAAGGAAATAGCTGAATTCATCAACCAGTTCTAGGGCTTTTGTGGCAGACTTGCTCAAATAATGACACCGAGAACATCAACAACTAGCTTGTTAGGCTACACAGGTGTGTTTTCTTTCTAGAACCTGTAGTCTGAGTGTGAAATGGATTTGTTGGTATAAACAGTCTCTGCTATACATCAGTTCAACATACACCATTTCAGCTGATCCTTAAGACAACCATAGGAACTTGTTCCCATTTAATAAGTGAAAAGCCAATAGCTCAATTAGGTTATTTTATTGGCCATGAATCACTTACCTATTAGATGATGACCCTGAAATTTGAGGCAGAGACAATTTGCTTCTAAAAGTGCCTTGTTAAACTCCCCCTCCTGCTGAAGAATTTTAACATATATACCCTACCTCCCCTTCGAGCCCTGTTTCTAGTACATGTGTGACACTTCAGTGAGAGGAAATTTTAACTGACATTGTGATCAACCTCTCTGGAGTTGTGAACACAATATGTATAAAACAACTGGAAAAGTTTGTAGTTTTGCACATAAGTGCCTGTGCCGTCAACACCAGCAGCTTCTTTAATGCTAGCAGGCAGAAATGATCAACTATGTCTCTTTCGATGAGAATATCCATATTGTTTTCCAGTAAAAGGGTAACACATACGTGATAGACTATAACATGTTTGTTAGATGTTGGTCCATTCTTTAGTCAACTGGGAAACTTGGATTGCTCTGCTCATCCATGGAGGCAAGATCTTCTCAATATGGCCCTGGGAGATTGGGAGTGACCTTGTGTCCTCTGTGGATGTGACTTTGGTCAGGGGTATGAGGCCATTGGGAAGCAGCTTCATTTGACCTTTGGGACTTTTCACACAATTGTAACATTAAGATTTCCAATGGCAGAAATGCTTTTTCTAGCATGACACGGACACTCAGAGGTTGATATTTAAGTCCGGTATAGAAAATATAACTTGAAGTTATAAATAGGCACATACTTATAACTCTCTAGGTTCATGTTCTCTAACAATCACCTTCATTTCTGCAAAACTGAAACTTTATTAAGCAACTACTTGTGCCAAGCACTATGCTGAAGTTTCCTATTGATTATTGTATTTTATTCTCTCAATGACCCTATGGCTTTTTTAAAAAGGATCACCCCAATAATCAGAGTAGAGTAGTGTGGTTTTTGTTACAATGGTAACAATTTCTTTCTGTCAAGATAGGATTTAAAATATAACACTCATGATTTTTGTTACCCTTCCTTCCAAGAAAAAACAAATGCTATTTATGGGAATCTCTGTTTAATAATATCAGATGAGCAGAATTATCTTTTTTAGACTGTTAGCCTTGATCGAAGGCATTTAGATACTAAAGCCTCTCGTTCTAAGACAGTTCAACACAAAAGCAGGTCCAAGGGTTATCTGTGCATCTTACATTTTAAATCTAAATTTAAACTTACATTTCCACCAATCAGAACTCAGAGTTACTATCACTGTTGATCACAGAAAGAGATATGTTTCTAATTAGCTAACTTTAAAGCCCTATCTTAATCACTTAGAGCATTCTTGTGCACATCTGTGCAGCAGGAGTAACTGAATTACCTCCATGGTGTGTGTGCGTCTGGGTGTGCGTGTGTGTTTAAAGCAATGCTATAACTCTGTCCAAATGCGATTCAGCACTGCTTTAAAGTTTAGAAGCAAATGTGTGCTTAGTAATGTAGTTTAAAAACTGAAACCCCCTTCTACCTTATATGTTCTTCTCTTGTAAATTGGGCTTGTTTGTGGAGGGCAGCCATTTCAAATACTGTGACACGTACATCCCCAAACTTCTTCCCTCTACTTCTATGGGGCCTAAATGAGCACCAGAGCCAGGGCCTCTCATGTGGTTTTGCTTCATCTTACAGTGACATCAGTATCTTTCCATTCGCCTCATTTTTATAAAATTGTGCCCAGAATGAATGGCGATGCCAGTAAAGGAAACTGAGTCCTGGGAGTAATTTTTTATTAGACTAAATGAAGTGATATGATAAACAAGTACAACCTGACGTGACAGTATGGCATAAAGCCATGATACAAAATGTTTCATTCTAGTCTTGTGAATGTTTTTTAAAGCCTTTATGCCTTTCACATGTCTTGTGTGTATATATACTGACCAGTGGAAACATAATTCGTGCTCAGATATTTACTTCTGTCAATGAATGACCAGATGGTTCTTGCCTATGTTGGAAGAGAACCATTTTGCCTATTCAGTAACTTGTAGGGACATTACATGTAACAAACTAAGCAGGATGATCCTCTGTAGCCCAAGTGAGAAACTTGCAGCTTTCTCAACTTTGTAAAGTTGGCAGAGACTCACAAATGCCTTTATTCTTATATTTTAATTGAAATAGTTTGTGTATTTTTCCTACCAAAGCATCACATGCTCAATGTGGAAAACTGTAGCGATACAGGGGAAAAAATGCTTATAAACTAATTTTTACTACTTTTTCACTTAGCACTTGGAGACTGATGGTGATGATGAGGATATGAAGGTGACATTTATTTGAATACATACTGTTTATCCGACACTGTGCTGAGAGCTTTACATCAATTATTTTATTTAATCCTCCCCAGAACCCATGGATACTGGTATTAATCTCATTTCATAGTGGAGGAAACTGAAGCCCAGAGATGTTAAGTGAATTGCCCACCATCACATAACTACTGGGTAACACAATAGCAGAACTAATTGAACCTGGGATTGCTGAACAGCTAACCCCATTAATTTCTAAGAGTTTACTAAGTCGTATATGTTTAAAATATTCCTTTTGCTTGTTTTTCAGTTGAATTTATTAAGCTTTTGATTTATTAAAATATTTTATTTTTGCACAGACAAACCTATATTTTTGTGGTTTCTAGCTTTAAGTGCCATGTTTCAAAAGGCCTTTCCTGTTCTTAGTTTATAATATGGGAGGGAGAAAAAAAAGAAGTGCTAATGGTATGAGAAAAAAAGAATCACAAGCCAGAAAGCCAGGGTATCTGCCAGAGTTGTTACCAATAGGAAGGAAAAGGAAACGTGAAGGTGTGTTTGAAGGCAGTGGCAGAAGGGGAGGTAAAGCTGTTCTTTCATTATAGCCACTGAGTCCAATAAGCCAGTTAAATATACTTCTTTTCATGCCTCCTACCCTTCTCTTTAAATTCCTGCAGCAGAGTCTGGACTAGGAAGAGGGACTGGAGGAAAAGAGATGAAGGCTTATTATATATCTGGTGCTACTTGAGAATCTCTTTTATTATTATTATTTTGAAAGTCTCTTTGAGTATCAAATGCCTTCTGTCAGGCAATAGCCAAATGCCAGCACTTCTGTGTGGCACATGTTGTTCAGTTGCTCAGTTGTGTCTGATTCTTTGCAACCCTATGGACTGCAGCACGCCAGGCTTCCCTGTCCTTCACTATCTCCTGGAGCTTGCTCAAGCTCTTGTCCATTGAGTCGGTGATGCCATCCAACCATCTCGTCCTCTGTCATCCCCTTCTCCTGCCTTCACTCTTTCCCAGCTTCAGGGTCTTTTCTAATGAGTCAGCTCTTCACATCAGATGGCCAAAGTATTTGGAGCTTTGGCTTCAGCATCAGTCCTTCCAATGAATATTCAGGACTGATTTCCTTTTCAGACTCTCCTGTGGAGACCTCTCACCCAGATATTTCCTGTCATACAGGAAACCCTCCCTGGATGATCTCTAATCACTTCCTTCTCTCAGCTCTGATTCCCAAAGAATGTCCCTTGCACTGAAGGAGCCTTCCTAAGCATAGTCCTTTCAATATGGTGCATGACTCCCCTCCACTTGAACCACAGGGAGAAAAAGATCAGGTACCTTTTCCCTCAAAATGGTAAAAATGGAGGCTGCCTGCTTTGCTGCCTTTTCTCCTCACCTTTCCCTGTGGACAACTTCATACAGCCTCCTACCTTTAAAATCTTGAAGTCCAGGCTCTCATCAGGGTCAATGTCCCACATTTTATGGGGCATGCATTAGATTCTCCAAGAGCTGTTTTCTGGGAGCAAGAGGAGGCAGGCTTTTGAATTCTGGCAGCTTGGCAATCACACATTTTGGGGAAAGAGATGCCAGCCTTTCCTTCTGGTTACCATTCCAAGTCTCCATAGGAGGTCCTCATGGAGCACACCTACTCCTGTGAATTTTCTCCTCTTACTTTCACTGTTAAAGAATTATCTATAAGAGTCATGTGGCCAATATTTTTATCTTTAGCAAGTCCTGGGGAAATATAGCAGCACCTCTTTAGCATTCATAGATATTAATCCTCAGTGTTAGGACCTCAGCTGAAACACCAAGATGATAGGAAAAGCCCCACTCCACATCATACAATATAGAGTTATTTTTGTGTTGTGAAGATAGATATCATGTGATAGAAAGTTTCTAATTTTTTATTCAGAATGGATTTTCAGTTATCACAGATGTTTTTTGATTAGTATATTACTTTTAAAAAAATAGTGGCCTAAGCCATCAATAAATTGACATACATTTCTTCTAGAGGTATATATAGCTCCATTACAATAAAATGAAAAAAATCAAACTAGTGTTCTATATTGCAAAGCTATTTCTGTGTCACAGTGTGTAGTCCTTAGAAGCAGTATTTTGTTGATCATGGTGACAACAAATTCAATATATCTAATAATCCTGCATAGCAGGTCTTCATTCTCCTTCCTGTTGATGTGACAGCACCCTTTAATGAAACCTTATTTTGTATACTATTTGCATTGTAGATCAGGAATGAAGAGCTGAGTTTGCTTAAGCAATAGCTGAGCTGTTTATACTTTTTATATTCTTCCATCAACAAATAATTACCCTTCAACCAACCTTACCTCTTTCTACTTCATATATGCAAACTACCCAAATAAAACATACTCAGAATCCCAAACCACACATCAGTATACGGAAACAATCAGGTCCCAGAGAAGCATAGAAGAGCTTATGCCTAACCCATTCTACTTCCTTTTTCCAAGGCATTCATTCATTCAGAAAGTCTATTTTGAGCAACTACTGTGCACCATAAACCTGTGAGGCAATAAAGTTTCTTTTTCTCATTTATTTACTACAGGAAAGCAAAGAATAATGCTTGTTTTAACTCCAGTGTTATAAAATTGGAATGTTATTTCTGGCTTAAAGATAATAGTTTAGTAAGACTTTGCTATCTCACTGCTTTATTGTCTGTAATTCTCTGTTAGAATACTTGGACACATGATTGGTTTTAAATGGCCTTTGCCAGTCTGCTGTAGGGCCATGAGGCCTTTTGCTATCTGTACTTCCAAAATAACATGCAATTTCTGAATAATCTGGATTTTTACTTCCTTAGAACTCAGTTATGCCCTGGCATATATTATTGAAGTGTTAAATGGGTATAAATTAGGGCATGTATTGACAGTTCGGGTAGCATATGCAGTACTCTAAAATAGCCCAGGCCAATAAGATGCAGGCTGTCAATACAGCTAAATTATTACAGAATAACATTTTTAAGATTAGAAAAAGTTTTTCTATTTTATATGAGAATTTCTCTGAATACTTAGTTTTTCTAGGGCTTTTACTATGTCTTTAAAGTATACCATCTCCATTTTTATCCATTTCAGTATTTAAGGAGATGTTTGTACATACATCTGTGTGTTTTTGACTCACAATAATGTTAGCATACACTGTGAATGAAAGAATCTCTACTGAAAATATTTGCCCACTGTTCAAAAAAAGGATATTTCAAGGTGAAGAGTAAAAACTTCTGCAAATAATGTTAAACTTCGAAATAATGTTCAGCAAGTCCTGAAAGGTGACTATGGATTGCTGTGAATTTTAAACAATTCTTCAAAAAGCTTAGAAGAGGGAAATCCAGCCATATGTTAAAATGTCTGATTTTTCTTCTAATTCTTCTTCCTATAACAGCAGAATTTTGAGTTTGAGTGGGTGCTCTATAAATATCTGCTGATTGCCTAAGGAAATATATCAGAATTTTTTTTTTAATGGTGAGTTTTTTGTGTTTTTTTAAAGGAAGAATAAAACTTGGGCAAAATTTTTCTCCATTGCCTCACTCTGGTGAATTTTCAGCTCTTACCAGGCATACTGATCATTACCAAAATGTGAATTAATCACTCCAATCTCTCCTTCAAACCTTCTTCTCTTCTGGTGTTTCCTGTTGAATATCTATTCTAGTGTAGCAAGTTAGAAATTAGCTCTAACAAGTTACTATAAGGTTGGACCCTTAATAAGTTTAGATACTAGATCAGATCAGATCAGATCAGTCGCTCAGTCGTGTCCAACTCTTTGCGACGCCATGAATCACAGCATGCCAGGCCTCCCTGTCCATCACCAACTCCCAGAGTTCACTGAGACTCACGTCCATCGAGTCAGTGATGCCATCCTATCATTTTGCCTTTTCATACTGCTCATGGGGTTCTCAAGGCAAGAATACTGAAGTGGTTTGCCATTCCCTTCTCCAGTGGAACTTCTGTATAAAGAAGATAAAGTAGCTCTTTGAAACAGTTAATAGCATAAAAAGTTGAAAACGTGAGAAATAAAAGGTACTATAAAAGCCTGGTGCTTATTTTTGGAAGAACTAAACAGACGTTTTATATTTTCATTAAAATTAACCAGTGGATGTGTTAAGTATTAGATGTATGAAGAGAGAATTAGTGATCTAGAAGCTAGATCTTAAGAAATAAAAAAAATTCTGTGTATATCTAGTAAAAGTTTCAGAAGGAAAATTATAGAAAATATTAGAAGCAAAAATCAAAGAGATTTTGATAAGAAATTTCTAGAGATTATCAATTAAGTCATGAATTCTCAAACTAATACATATATTTGATTTTAAAAGGTTAGAGGATGCAAGAAAGATCTGTAAGATAAAGCAAATTCTTTTCCCCAGTTCATCCCACTTCAGCCTCCCTCCCGCACTGAGGCTACCACTTAACAGAACTTTTGTTTTCTGTCGTGCTATATTTGATGTTTTAAAATGTGAGTATTGTCTGTTGACTTTCCAACCAGTAGAAATGATTTAGTTAGCTCCCTTACAGTATGAGCATACACATGGAAGCACACATACATTATCACTCTCCCTACCCTTCCAGTATAATATCTCAACTTTTGGTTCATTAAATACTCTGCATCTATAGCATTATCACTGTATAAAGTTGTTCCCTTTTGAGCATCATTGTTTTCTGTCATAAGGTTTCCTTTCCTGAATAACTCTTCACTATTTCCTGGAGGTAAATATTGCTTTAGTTTTATTTGCTTGATTTCTGTATCATTATCACAAACCCATTCCCAGGTCTGTGACCATCACTATTTTTTTTTAATATGGTCAGACACATCAGGAAGCTTATCATTTCCATTATTTTCCTTGCACACCTCCATCTTGGAGGCCTAGATTCTCCTGTTCATTCTTGTTGCTCCCTGGACACTTGAGTCAACTATTCTCTGGATCCCACATTTTTCTCTTCTTTTGCTTTCTCATTCTAGTGGGGGTGTATCCACCAGTACCTCCTCAAGAAATGTATCTCAGTTCAGTCACTCAGTTGTGTCCAATGCTTTGTGACCCCATGGACTGTAACACACCAAGCTTCCCTGTCCATCACCAACTCTTGGAGCTTGCTCAAACTCATGTCCATCAAGTTGGTGATGCTACCCAACCATCTCATCCTCTGTCGTCCCTTTCTCCTCCTGCCTTCAATCTTTCCCAGCATCAGGGTCTTTTCCAATGAGTCAGTTCTTTGCATCAGGTGGCCAAAGAATTGGAGTTTCAGCTTCAGCATCAGTCCTTCCAATGAACACCCAGGACTAAACTCCTTTAGAATGGACTGGTTGGATCTCCTTGCAGTCCAAGGGACTCTCAAGAGTCTTCTCCAACACCACAGTTCAAAAGCATCAATTCTTTGATGCTCAGCCCTCATTATGGTCCAACTCTCACATCCATACATGACTACTGGAAAAACCATAGCTTTGACTATATAGACCTTTGTCGGCAAAGTAATAATGTCTCTACTTTTTAATATGCTGTTTAGATTGGTCATAGCTTTTCTTCTGTAGAGGAAGCTTAATTTCATGGCTGCAGTCGCCATCTGCTGTGATTTTGGAGCCCAAGAAAATAAAGTCTGTCGCTGTTTCCATTGTTTTTCCATCTATTTGCCATGAAGTGATGGGACCGGATGATGAGTTTTCAGCCAACTTTTTTACTCTCCTCTTTCCCTTCATCAAGAGGCTTTTTAGTTCCTCTTCACTTTTCTTTAAGGGTGGTGTCTCCTGCATATCTGAGGTTATTGATATTCCTCCTGGCAATCTTGATTCCAGCTTGTGCTTCATCCAGGCCAGCATTTCGCATGATGTACTCTGCATATAAATTAAGTAAGCAGGGTGACAATATACAGCCTTGACATACTTCTTTCCCAATTTGGAACCAGTCCATTTTCATGTCCAGTTCTAACTGTTGATTCTTGACCCGCATACAGGTTTTTCAGGAATCAGGTAAGGTGGTCTGGTATTCCCATCTCTTTCAGAATTTTCCACAGTTTGTTGAGATCCAGACAATCAAAGGCTTTGGTGTAGTCAGTAAAGCAGAAGTAGATGTTTTTCTGAAACTATCTTGCTTTTACTATGATCCATCAGATGTTGGCAGTTTGATCTCTGGTTTTTCTTTTCTAAATCCAGCTTGAACATCTGGAAGTTCTCAGTTCACATACTGTTGAAGCCTGGCTTGAAGAATTTTGAGCATTACTTTGCTAGCATGTTAGATGAGTACAATTATTTAGTAGTTTGAACATTCTTTGGCATTGTCTTTCTTTGGGATTAGAATGAAAACTGACCTTTTCCAGTCCTGTGGCCACTGCTGAGTTTTCCAAATTTGCTGGCATATTGAGTGCAGCACTTTCACAGCATCATCTTTTAGGATTTTAAATAGCTGGAATTCCATCACCTCCAGTAGCTTTGTTCGTAGTAATGCTTCCTAAGGCAACACTTCACTTTGCATTCCAGGATGTCTGGCTCTAGGTGAGTGATCACACCATCATGGTTATCTGGATCGTGAAGATCTTTTTTGTATAGTTCTTCTGTGTTTCTTGCACCTCTTCTTAATATCTTTAGTTTCTGTTAGATCCATACCAATTCTGTCCTTTATTGTATATGGGAGCTAAAACTTCTTAAGACCTTGCTTGTCTGAAAATGGCTTTGTCCTGCATCACATTTAATTAATGCTTAACAGAGTTTTGAGTTTTCATTGAAAATCATTTTTCCTCAGAAGTTTGAGGTAATGTTCCATTGTATTCTACTTTTGAACTTCCTATTGAGAAGTCTTATTCCCGTCTGTATCTGATAACTTGGATGTGACCCATCCTGTTCATTCTCCCAGAAGGTATTGGGTTTTTTTTTTTCAACTCCAGATTTTCTGAAATTCCATGATGATTCTATATGGATTGGATTTTTGTTATTTTCTTTTTTTTGTTTTTAAATTTTTCCCCCATAATTTTCTCAGTATGCATGTTCTGCAATGCCTCTTCATCATTATTGAACCTAAGATTGACCTTATTTTGTTATCTCTTTTCCTGTTATCTTCTTTATTTTTGTTTTGCTTTCTGTAAGATTTCCTCAACTTTATCTTCTAACTCTTCTGTTGATTTTTTTTTCAGTTATGATATTTTTATTTGCAAGCACTCTTTCTTATTCTTAAATATACTTTCTTATTGCATCCTATTTCTCCCACCATAGATGCAAAAATCCTTATTTTATCATTATGGATATAATAGGATTTTTAAAAAGTTTTCTTCTTCTGTCCATGTCTCAGTTTCTGCCAAGTTCCTCTTTTTGATTTGTTTGCTTTATCATATTAACTTTATGTTAAAAATTTTCCCTAAATATCTAATGGTCCATGTCTCTCCACTCATATTTGAGGTGAGACCTTGAAAAATGATTAGAATTTCAGAAACAGGACTTACTGACCAGTGACCTTCCTCGTAGGAATTCAGATGTTTTATTGTGGCATGTCCACATGTCAGTGTTGCTAGGTCAGCCCAATTAGTTTCCAGAAAGATTACTATAACTTCCTGGAAGGAGAATCTCCAGCTATCTGGGCACCAGATATGCGAAGGGTGCTGGAGAAGCATCATTAATAAATCGACATCCTTTCATTTAATTTCCCTCACCCTTGCCTTTACCCTTGCCTGGTGTCTGTGGTTCAGATCATCCAGTGAGGAAGTGTTTCTGCAGCTAAGGAGGAAGTTGGGGGAGAAGAGAGCCCGCTCGGCTGCATGGGCTTTGGGAGACTATCAGAGGGCTTGAGTGCATTTTATATAGAACTGCTACTGCTCCTGTTTTCAGTTCTGCTCTGCAACTGCACCTCCAGGGGCACCTGGTTTGTCCAATTCCTGAGCCTTCCAGGAATTGGAAGGATGGAGTTTCTCTGGAGCAAATGAGCTTCTATTTCTTAGCCAACACCATGTACACAAGCAAAATCACCCGCACTTACTAACGTGTTCTGCCTCCGCTCTGCTTCAACACCACTTATCCATCTGCTTTCCTCTCTCAGAATCTTCTATTGTCATCCTTCTCAGTTATTCTTGTTGTCCCTGAGAGTCCGTGCCTGTCTTAAAATTCTTGTACCATTATTTCATTAGAAATTCAAAGTCAGGGGGATTTAAAAGTGATGTTCGTCCTGTCATGTCTTCCCCAGCACAGTCTTCACACTGCAGCCAGCATTTTTATTCAGACCCAGCCTGATTAGAAACTTGTCAAATGGCTATAAACCTCTTACTTATTAAAGGCAGAAAGGCCTCCCCCTGGTTATTTCTCTAGCCGCATTTTGCATTTCTGTTCTCCTCCTCCCCTACCTTTACCCCTATCCACACCCACTCAATGCTCTGGCTATATATATATATATATATATATATGTGTGTGTGTGTGTGTGTGTGTATAATTTTTTTTTTTTTTTTACCCCTGTGCTAAGTTGCTTTTGGTCATGTCCAATTCTTTGCAACCCCATGGACTGTAGCCCACCAGGCTCCCCCATCCATGGGATTCTCCAGGCAAGAAAAGTGGAGTGGGTTGCCATTTCTTTCTACATTTTTACCCCTGTACTATGTTTTATTCCCAGACTCTTTGCATGTGCTATTGTTCATAACACAACTCACCACTTAGATTCACACTTGACTACACTATAATCATCATAGAGGTCTCAGCTGAAAGATCACCTTCTCTAGAGAGCCTTACATGGTGTTACCCCCACCTTAGACCTGGGTTCTCATCAACATAATATCTAATTCTACCCTGATTGGAACACCGACTCCATTGGGTGTTCCATGAGGACATCTTGGCTATTTGTCTTGCACATAGTTCAGTTCAGTCACTCAGTCGTGTCCGACTCTTTGTGACCCCATGGACTGCAGCATGCCAGGCCTCCCTGCCCATCACAAACTACCTGAGTTTACTCAAACTCATGTCCACTGAGTTGGTGATGCCATTTAACCATCTCATCCTCTGTGGTCCCCTTCTCCTCCTGCCCTCAATCTTTCCCAGCATCGGGGTCTTTTCCAGTGAGTCAGTTCTTCGCATCAGGTGGCCAAAGAATTGGAGTTTCAGCTTCAGCATCAGTCCTTCCAATGAATATTCAGGACTGATTTCCTTTAGGATGGACTGGTTGGATCTCCTTGCAGTCCAAGGGACTCTCAAGAGTCTTCTCCAACACCACAGTTCAAAGGCATCAATTCTTTGACGCTTAGCTTTCTTTATAGTACAATTCTCACATCCATACATGACTACTGGAAAAACCATTGCTTTGACTAGATGGACCTTTGTTGGCAAAGTAATGTTTCTGCTTTTTAATATGCTGTCTAGGTTGGTTATAACTTTCCTTCCAAGAAACAAGTTTCTTTTAATTTCATGGCTGCAGTCTCCATCTGCAGTGATTTTGGAGCCTCAATGAAAATAAAGTCTGCCACTGTTTCCACTGTTTCCCCATCTATTTGCCATGAAGTGATGGGACCGAATGCCATGATCTTAGCTTTCTGAATGTTGAGTTTTAAGCCAACTTTTCACTCTCCTCTTTCACTTTAATCAAGAGGCTCTTCAGTTCTTTGCTTTCTGCCATAAGGGTGGTGTTATCTGCATATTTGAGGTTATTGATATTTCTCCCAGCAGTTTTGATTCCAGCTTGTGCTTCATCCAGCCCAGCATTTTTCTCATGATGTACTCTGCATATAAGTTAAATAAGCAGGGTGACAATATACATCCTTTATGTACTCCTTTCCTGATTTGGAACGAGTCTGTTGTTCCACGTCCAGTCCTAACTGTTGTTTCCTGACCTGTATACAGATGTCTCAACAGGCAGGTCAGGTGGTCTGGTATTCCCATCTCTTTCAGAATTTTCCACAGTTTATGGTGATCCTCACAGTCAAAGCCTTTGGCATAGTCAATAAAGCAGAAGATGTTTTTCTGGAACTCTTGCTTTTTCGATGATCCAACGGTTGTTGGCAATTTGATCTCTGGTACCTCTGCCTCAGTTCATGTACTGTTGAAGCCTGGCTTGGAGAATTTTGAGCATTACTTTGCTAGCGTGTGAGATAAGTGCAATTGTGCAGTAGTTTGAGCATTCTTTGGCAATGCCTTTCTTTGGGATTGGAATAAAAACTGTCCTTTTTCAGTCCTGTGGCCACTGCTGAGTTTTCCAAATTTGCTGGCATATTGAGAGCAGCACTTTCACAGCATCATATTTTCCACATAGTAGGCATTCCGATTTGTTTAAATGTTGAATGATTTTTTTTGTTCTGACCTTTTTCACTCAGTATTTTCACTGACTGTTTAAGTCTTTCTTTACCTTCAAGCCTTGGTTATATTCTAGTAATAGCTGAGCAGTTTACGCATCTGTTATATTTTTACAACCTCTTTTCCAAACTTAGAAATACTGCAAAGTATAGAAAACCTGAAGAAAGTGGAAGTGCTTATACACTCACTTTGTACGTTTAAAGACTTTATTTCAGATGTCACTCACTTTGTACATTTAAAGACTTTATTTCAGATGTAAAATTAACAAAATTATATCTTCAAATATTAGTTCAGAATAAAGACAGTTTTTTTTGTGGCTTAAAAATTTTAGACAACAGTACAACCAGAACTTGAAGTGAATCAGTACTTAGTGCTGTAGCATTTAATGTGGTAGCAAAACAAAGTGGTGGGGACGGGGTGTGCTGGAAGTTGGATTTGCTGGTAATTTTGATTTATTCAGGTTGTGGGTAGGCAAATGAAAAAGGAAAAAAAAAAGGACTGGATTTTTGATGCCCATCTGTTCATGCTTCAGAGACCTGGAAACTGATGTTTTAAATTTCCTGGTTTTAGTTTTCTGGTTTATGCAGCTTTAAGAAGGGGAAAGATGAAAACTCTCAGTTAGAAAAATGAAGAAATAAAAGGAAGGACAAGGAAAAGCTTAAGGTAGAAAAAACGAAACAAATAATATGAAGGGAGGAATATATTTGATTTATAACATTGAGCCTTTTTGTAATTAATGTGCCTCTAGGCAGAGAACAAATCTTTGATTAGTATACAAATGAAAATAAGGTAACATATTAAAATGCCTGCCTTAGATGGATGGCTAGGTGTAAACTTGTGAGAGTTAACAAGAAAAATGCATCTTGAAAAAGGCATGGATCTCAGATTTTGTAAGCAGTTTAACTGTGAAAGGGCCAGTTGAGTCAGAAACTGGACTTTTTAGAACGTTGTCTCTTTAGTAACCATAACAACAAAGTGATGATGATCTTCATTATTATCAAAAATAAAAAATGATAGTATTTACTGAGCTCTTACTAGGTGCCACACAACATGGAAAACAGAACTCTGCGCAGCAGCATTGTTACTAACCCCATTGTACAGGTGGGGTAGCTGACTGAGAGAAAGCGCTTTCCCCAAGGCAGCTAATAAGTGACAGAGTCCTGAATTTAAAGCTATGTGACATACCTAGAGGCCTGCCTGATCCAGTGTACCTTTTTGCCTCCTTATAAGATAATCAATAAATCAGATTAGAAATTTGATCCTCCTACTTCCCTGAGAAGTTTAGGGGACTGGTCTCATTCTCACTGAATATATGGGAAAACCCAGGTTTAAAGAGATTAAGTAAATATCTTCACAACTGAACAAACTGTTAAGAAAAATTCTCTCCTGAACTCAATTTTCTATACTTTTAAAATTTATCTTTAGTAAAAAAAATAAAAGGAACATTTTTGTTTCACAAGAAAATTCACACATTTTCTCCTTTTCATCCCCTAGATTCTCTTACCAGTTTTGATGGTCAGCCCTCTCTTCTTGTACAGTATTCTTTTGTTGTCACTATCTGTCAACATGGATGTGGTACCTCCTACCCCATCATTTTCCTGATACTCTGTTCAGGAAATTTCACTCATCTCAGTATTGACTCTCTGTCCTCTTTTCCACAATAATGTCTCGTTGTATTCATCATCTAGGGTTGCCATAACAAAATACCATAGACTTGGTGGTTTAAACAACGGAATTTATTTTACAATTCTGGAGGCTGGAGGTCTGAGATAAGAGTGCTAGAATAGCCAGTTCTGAGGAGAGCTGTCTTACAGACTTGCAGATGGCTGCCTTCTGGCTGCATCCTCACATGTGATGGGGGGAGAGAAAGAGATCTCTTCCTCTACTTTTAAGGCCACATAGTCCTATTGGATTATGGCACAATCCTTATGACCTTATTTAACTCTCAGTTCAGTTCAGTCGCTCAGTCATGTCCGACTCTTTGCGACCCCATGAATCGCAGCACACCAGGCCTCCCTGTCCATCACCAACTCCCAGAGTTCACTCAGACTCATGACCATTGAGTCGGTGATGCCATCCAGCCATCTCATCCTCTGTCGTCCCCTTCTCCTCCTGCCCCCAATCCCTCCTGGCATCAGAGTCTTTTCCAATGAGTCAACTCTTTACATGAGGTGGCCAAAGTTTTGGAGTTTCAGCTTCAGCATCAGTCCTTCCAAAGAACACCCGGGACTGATCTCCTTTAGAATGGACTGGTTGGATCTCCTTGATGCCCAAGGGTCTCTCAAGAGTCTTCTCCAACACCACAGTTCAAAAGCATCAATTCTTCTGCTCTCAGCTGTCTTGACAGTCCAACTCTCACATCCATACATGACCACTGGAAAAACCATACCCTTGACTAGACAGACCTTTGTTGGCAAAGTAATATCTCTGCTTTTGAATACGCTGTCTAGGTTGGTCATAACTTTCCTTCCAAGGAGTAAGCGTCTTTTAATTTCATGGCTGCAGTCACCATCTGCAGTGATTTTGGAGCCCAAAAAATAAAGTCTGACACTGTTTCCACTGTTTCCCCATCTGTTTCTTGCCTCCTAAAGAGGGGCTTCTGCGATGCCTCAGTGGTAAAGAATGCACCTGTAATGCAGAAGCCACAAGAGGCACAGGTTCGACCCCTGGCTTGGGAAGATCCCCTGGAGGAGGGCATGGCAACCCACTTCAGTATTCTTGCCTGGAGAATCCCATGGACAGAGGAGCCTGGCAGGCTACAGTTCATGGGGTTACGAAGAGTTGGACACGACTGAAGGAACTTAGCATGCACACATGCACCTCCTAAAGACTCTATCTCCAAACTTAGTCACATTCACAGTTAGGTCTTCAGCATGTGAATTTTAAGGGAACACATTTCAGTCCATAGCACCCATGAAATGATACTGTGTTGTAATGGAAACTCTCCAGTTGGAAACTGCCATAAAGGAATTCTTATTTTGCCTGGAAAGAAGGAATTGATCCTTTGTTCAATATGAGCACATTTTACTGTCTTGCTTTCAACTTCCAAATAATGGCTTCCAAAAAAATCTGTGGAATAGGAAACATAATTAGAGATCATTTTTAGAGTTTTCCTTCAATGCTTATTGATGCTGTAGAAGATATGGATTCCCAGAGTAATGTGAACATGTACTGGCTAACAAGGTTAATCCATACAAAGCAACTTGCTGGGTCTATGTAGAACAGCCTCTTCCTCTTCCTTGAAAAAAATTACTTCATATTCACATTTGGGAACTCATTTTTTATACCATCATTAAATTAAGTGGGGTGAATGAATAGATGCTTTTAAAACTTCACTTCTGAGTTATTAATGAAACAAATGATGAGCAAATTGTTATGTTTACATCATTTTAGTTGTGGAATCAGTAAATACAATTTAGTTTAAGGATAATATGGATAGTTTTCAATCTCTGTGGCTGAGAGACCAAAATAAGTATCAAATATCACTATGTATGCTGTAAAAGCTTTGTAAATATAGACACAACCTCTTGCTCATACAAGGAGCTCAGATATTTGTCGAATTAATATTTGCTAGCTGATTCAACACAGTGACTCATTTCCTAACTGGGAAAACCCAGTGTTACCGAAGATGGCCTTAGGAATAACTCCCTAAGTATGGATGTTACATAAAGTGCAAAGAAAGCGGAACTTTGACTTACTTAGCTCATCTACACATTAATACTAACTCTCCTTTAAATTTCTCAAGAAATTTGCAAAACCATGTGTTATCCCATTTCAAGATTAGAAAATTGAGGTTCAGAGACATTACGTGATTTGTATAAATTCACAGATATAGGAAATGCCAATGCAGTCCTTTGTACCAATACCACCTGAGTTCTCCCCTCTTCAACATACCCATTGCTTGAATGGACTTACTTTAAGGTGCTTCACAGAGATTTCTCCACCTGTCCTCCCAAAAGAATCTTTCTCATAGGCTTACTGTGGTACCTAAAATCATCCCATTTGTAATTAGTTCCCTTCAGCTAAGGTATTGCAAAGGTGTAAGGTGTAAGGTGTAATGTATTGAGCAGGGAAGGTGATTAATACATTGTGGGAATTTAAGGTTAGTTTCCAGAAGACCAAGAGTGAAGAGCACAGCAGGATTCAGGGTAGATCCAAAGTGGGACTTAGTTCCAGGATAGGCTGCAAAGGGATGCATGGTAAAAGGAGGAGGGGAGGACCTGGGTAGTTGGAAAGTAGTATTAAGATCTTAGGGAGTTAACCACCAGTGGGTGGAGCACGATTAAAGAAGAGATAGGAAAATAAAGGTGCACCGTCTGCAGTTTAGCCTACAACTTTGTTAACTGTGTTGGATTACTACAGTAAACCTGGTGTTAATTAGAGGGTTTTGTTGTTCTTTGCACTTTTTGGTGAGGAACATGAGTCATGAAAAGTAAGTATGCATATGTTCACAAGGATGGCTCTGGATTTGATAAACATGGGTTGTGGCAACATGCAGGATAGCTTTTCCTAATCTCACACATTGATAAGGACCTTAAGTTTTCAGTATGGGAAGAGTATGTCATAAAGAGATTTTATAAAATTGCATTAAAAAAAACCTGTTCATACCAGTAGGCAGTTATATTATCAATGTATACAATCCAAAATGCTTTGGAATTAAGAGAGATTGACATATACACATAGATATTTCCTAAAGGAGGTCAGTCCTGAATATTCATTGGAAGGACTGATGTTGAAGCTGAAACTCCAATACTGTGGCCACCTGATGTGAAGAACTGACTCATTTGAAAAGACCCTGATGCTGGGAAAGATTGGAGGCAGGAGGAGAAGGGGATGACAGAGGATGAGATGGTTGGATGGTATCACCTACTCAATGGATATGAGTTGAATAAACTCCGGGAGTTGGTGATGGACAGGGAGGCCTGTTGTGCTGCAGTTCATGGGGTTGCAAAGAGTCAGACACGACTGAGCGATTGAACTGAACTGACATATACACACTACTATATATAAAACAGATAACTAACAAGGACCTACTGTATAGCACAAGAAACTCTACTTAATATTCTGTGGTGACCTATATGGGAAAAGAATCTAAAAATGAGTGAATATATGTGTATGTGTAACTGATTCACTTCTCTGTATACTTGAAATGAACACAACATTGTAAATAAACTATACTCTAATAAGAATTTTTAAATAAGAGAATGAGGAGTTGAGGCATAATTATTTAAGTTAATTAATACTAATTACATAAACTGTGTTGCCAGAAGAAGCCATGTAAATTAATGGTATAAATAAGGTAAAGGGAATGGATTAGATTTTCAGAAATGATTCTTAGAAATGCTGGTTAAAAAAAAGTATAAAAGAAATAGACTCATGGGAACAGAACTGTCTTTTCTTTATGATATTCATATATGCCAACTATCTAAAGGACAGACATCAGAAAATGATGGACCTTAAACAACAGAGGAAGCTGAAACTTCTCTTTTTGGCAGCCTTCAAGAGAAGATGCTGTCTTGACTAAATGTGTCATATCCGGGACCATACACGGATAATGAGGCCAGTCTGATAACCATAAATATGCTTTCAGTTTCAGCTTGCATTTCTCAGACTAACAAGTAGAGTTTGCTTGTTAATTTTAACTGAGGTTGGTTTCTATGGATTGTGTTTTCCTATCTTGTCAGAAAACAGATTCTTCGTAGTCCAAGCAAGACACTCTTGCTCAGTATCCTTTCAGATTGATGTCAGTGTTCCATGTTGGCTTTGAAATTTTGCACCATGGGAGTTGAAATTTGGTTCAGGCACAGAACTTGAGCATCTAAATGACACGGCCCAGGGACTTCCCTGATGGTCCAGTGGCTAAGACTCCACGCTTACAATGCAGGGGGCGCAGGTTCCATCCCTGATCAGGGAACTAGATCCCACATGCCTCAATGAAGATCAAAGACCCCGAGTGCTGCCACTAAGACCAGGCACATCCAAATAAATAAATAAAAATAAATTCAAAATCAAAAAAATAAATGACCTGGCCTAAACAGCCATGGTGGTGTTGGATGGCTGTTCCCCCAAAGCATTTATGCTATGTGCATGTGGATTGTGACTGACTCATGTGTGATTCAAATTTGTTCAAATTATGTTCTGCCAGGAGTTTCTTGTTGAAACTGCCTTCGTCGACATGTGCCATCTATTTTATGAATATTAGCCCTTTAGCCATCTCCAGTAAAGAAGAGCAGCCATCCTACAACCAACCACCAAACACAAATCTTTTTGTTTAATGTTGTGGTCTTCAAACATCTAGTTTTAATTATGATAGACTTCCTTGTTTGTGATTCCTTTATTTAGTGAAGATAGGGTGGCAAAAAGTATAGGGGGTGTGCGTGTACACATGAGAATGCAAGATTAAGATCTTTACTTTTATATTTTATAGGTTTATATAAATCTGCTTACCATATAAGTGATATATTGGATACATGTGGGCAACATGATTTTTTAATTATCTTTGATATTTGCTTATGTGGCTAAATTCTAAAAATGTTAATTTTGTAATTAATTTCCAACACATTGTTTGGAAACAGTGAATAGTTTCTGTGATAAATCACCCATCAACTTTTGTTATAAATCACCCAATCACTGAAGTGCCTGGATTTGTCTTCCCAGTTGGTTTTGGAAAAATTATTTTTGATTGCTGTTTCCTTTCTCTTCAAGTCTCAATTATGGTTCCTATCCAGGAATCCACAGAAATTGCTGTGATAAAATCAAGCGATATATTTTTTTTCTGCTGTCATCCATATTAGCCTTGAACCATGTCTTTTTCTGTTACTTTTTTCACAAGTTTTCCTGGGTATCTTCAGACTTCCTTTTCTCTATTGATGTGTGGCCTTGGTGTATGGCTTTTGGGCTCAGTTTCACCATTTGGAGCAGAAATGAATTTTCCCCCTCCTTCTGCCATCCCTACTATATAAAATATGCCATCACGCATCTGGTTTCCCATGCTTTTTGACTCAAGCTATGTACCACCTAGGGTCTCAAGAACTATTTCCCAGGGTATCTTTTATTGACTGTTAATTCTTAAGGTGCTTCTTTGTGTGTGTGCAGTGGGGGATTGTTCTTGTTTCATTGAGTGCTAAGTTTGGGAAACAGTAAATATAGTATTTCTATAACATAATAGATATTAAATGAATATTTATTGAATGAAAAGAATGAATGAATGAATCAACATATTTACTGTACATACTAGTATGTGCTTTGGGAAGTTCTGTAGTAAAGAAATGTCTAACTTTATTTAACCCAGCATATGCTAAACTTGATCTCTCACAAACCCTTCTCTAGGGTAATACACATGTTCCCATGAAACTCGTGATGAACACATCATACCTTATGAGACTTTAGCCTAGAGAGGTGGCCACAGCGCTCTCTCTCACCCAACTTGAGCTACATGGACACATGCTGGGCTTCTTCATTATCCTTTCCCCTTGTCTGCCCCACAGGCCTGCCAGTTTCCTTATTCCAGTTGCTAAGGCTCTCCTCTTTCTTCATTACCTCGTATTTGGAATAATCGTTGATCAGTTATGCTATCTCTCTGTTTATTTAATCATTCACTCATTTGCATCATTTTTTTTCTCACATGCTATTTTCTAGATTTGCTTTGAGAAGCGTGACTTAATCATCTGTCTTGTGGACTCTTATCTGTGGGTATTAATTTATGAGATTCTATAAGTTGAACTTATGTAGTGAGTACTTTTTATTGAAATCTCTCAAAAAGACATTTGTAAACAATATAGTCCACATGACATACTTTTCTGCCATGGCATGCTCTTCAGCAACACAGAATCAGTCTTAATGTCCTCACTTGACTTGACTTGCTTCATTTTATCACCTTCTCCCCAATTATCTCTGTTAGTCAGCTAAACATACACTAGCTTCTCAACTTCAGCAGAAATTAGCTAAAGAGCCTAGAGCATTTCCTTTGCTTACCCTTAATCTAGCATCAACTTAGAAAGTGAAAGTGAAGTCGCTCAGTCGTGTCCGACTCTTTGCAACCCGTGGACTGTATTGTAGCCCACCAAACTCCTCCACCCATGGGATTCTCCAGGCAAGAATACTGGAGTGTGTTGCCATTTCCTTCTCCAGGGGATCTTCCTGACCCAGGGATCGAACCCAGGTCTCCCACATTGCAGGCAGATGCTTTAACCTCTGCACCACCAGGTCCTCTCAAATCTTATGTTTTAAGACTAACCTGAATAACACATTTGGCCATTCCTACAGGTCCAGTGCTAGGTTCGTATGTTTGGTTGTAGGTGGTACAAGGAAACAATCAAATTTAGGTCTCAGTTCAGTTCAGTTCAGTCGCTCAGTCGTGTCCGACTCTTTGCGACCCCATGAATCGCAGCACACCAGACCTCCCTGTCCATCACCAACTCCTGGAGTTCACCCAGACTCACGTCCATCAAGTCAGTGATGCCATCCAGCCATCTCATCCTCTGTCGTCCCTTTCTCCTCCTGCCCCCAATCCCTCCCAGCATCAGAGTCTTTTCCAGTGAGTCAACTCTTCGCATGAGGTAGCCAAAGTACTTATTCCAACTATGTCTTTAAACATCCCTCAACACAATATTGGGTTTTTTGTTAGTGCCTCGAGACCTAAACTGGGGGACAGAAGTTGGGAAGGATAGGCAGCAAAAAGGAGGCTCTACTTCTGTTTCAGAGAAGGCAATGGCACCCCACTCCAGTACTCTTGCCTGGGAAATCCCATGGACGGAGGAGCCTGGTAGGCTACAGTCCATGGGGTCGCTAAGAGTCAGACACGACTGAGCGACTTCACTTTCACTTTTCACTTTCATGCATTGGAGAAGGAAATGGCAACCCACTCCAGTGTTCTTGCCTGGAGAATCCCAGGGACAGAGGAGCCTGGTGGGCTTCCATCTATGGGGTCGCACAGGGTCGGACACGACTGATGCGACTTAGCAGCAGCAGCAGCAGCAACTTCTGTTTCAAAGATTCGCTATTGGTTGGAAAAAAGTTGGGGGTGGGGTCCCATAGCTAATAACAGATTGGAAACAACTGCAGTAATCAGAATCTTTCTAAAAGTTTAAAAAAAAAAAAAAGTTGAGTAGGTCTTCTGAGAGATTTGGAAAGAGGAAGGACATTCTCTGAGTTAGGTGGGCAGTAACCTAGACAGCATATTAAAAAGCAGAGACATTGCTTTGTCAACAAAGGTCTGTCTAGTCAAGGCTATGATTTTTCCAGTACTCATGTATGAATATGAGTGTTGGACTATAAAGAAAGCTGAGCACTGAATAATTGATGCTTTTGAACTGTGGTGTTGGAGAAGACTCTTGAGAGTCCCTTGGACTGCAAGGAGATCCAACCAGTCCATCCTAAAGATCATTTGTGGGTGTTCAATGGAAGGACTGATGTTGAAGCTCAAACTCTAATACTTTGGCCACCTGATGTGAAGAGCTGACTCATTTGAAAAGACCCTGATGCTGGGCAAGATTGAAGGCAGGAGGAGAAGGGGACGACAGAGGATGAGATGGTTGGATGGCATCACTGACTCAATGGACATGGGTTTGGGTAGACTCCGCAGTTGGTGATGGACAGAGAGGCCTGGCATGCTGCAGTCCATGGGGTCGCAAAGAGTCAGACACGACTGAGCAACTAAACTGAACTGAACGGAACGTTTCTTTAAGAAAAATTGGAGGTGAGTGGGGAATTTTCCTGGAGGTCCAGTAGTTATGGCTTCACTTTCTAAGGTACGGGGTGCAAGTTTGATCCCTAGTTGGGGAGCTAAGATCCCACATGCCTCGCAGCCAAAAAAAGCCAAGACATAAAACAATATTGTAAAAAATTCAATAAAGACTTTGTGAAAAATCAGGGGGATGATAAAATGGCAAACCTGGCATATGCTGTAGAAGGCAGCTCCCTGGTTTTCTTCTTTCCTTTCTCCTCTTCCCTTCTTACCTCAGTACCTCTCCTCTTCTCATTAGCACCTCCACCAGAGTTGGAGCTGGGGAGAAGAAAGGAAGTGTTCAGACATGTTGCTATTTGCATAGTTACTTCATTAAGTTCCCGCCAGGATAGTACAAACATTCCATCCACTTCTATAAAAAAGCCAGTATCACCCCATCAGTAAGGTATTATTTTCTTTTTTAGCATAGAACCATTTATTGCCAGCTTTCTCTTAAACTGTACATTACAAATAGCATCTGATTAAGAACATTCTGGATGGGTTAATTAGTGTGGTGACTATTATTAAGCAAACTGCTTGTTAGTATTATGCCTATTTGATCTTGGTATTGATGTGAAGTAATTGACCATAGAGCTACATTTAGAAAAGCTGAAATAAAGTTTTTTGATTTCTATTATGGCAATAAATTGTTTATATTAAACATGTCTAAAAATATGAGCTTCATGGCACAGAGAATCAGAATAGACTGTGTGGGATGGTAGATGAGGATTGTTTTGTTTTATTTTTTAGAAACAGTAATATGTTTGTCCAGCTTGCTTCAAGACCAGCTCTGCTAAAACAAAGTAGTAAAAAATTATTTCTGCTTACTGCTGCAGAGTATATGAAAACTAAAACAATTTTAGCCTCACTCACCTAAAGGACATATTCCCTTTCAGATTTAGACAATTGTCTAAATACTTCTTTGGGTAACAATCACTCTAAATAGATTATTAAAGAAAAATATGAGAAGATATAGTCAATGAGGAAAGCATACATGTAACCACCTTCTTTCAAGTACTGGATTATTACTTATATTATTTATTGGTATTTTGTCCAGTTTTATTATGAAGTTTCCCCAGCTATAGCATTTCCATAGGGAATTTATTCCATGAGCTAATAATTTACACCATCAGGGACTTTTTCTTGAAATTCAGCTTAAATTTTCCCATTCTTAATTTCATCTCATTACTCCTAGTTATACCCCGCTGTATCCAGATAAATAATTACGCTCTTTCCTTGGAGACTCTTATTATGTACCCCTCTAGTTGTCACTTAACCAGGCTATTCATATTTAGCTCCTTTAATCTGTCCTCATAAATCAACTCTCCCATTGCCTTAATCATTATTATTGCTCTTCTAAAAACTCTCTAATTTTCAGACATATACAGTTATCAGGTGCCTCTGATGAAATCAGCTTTGCACAGTATTTCTGCACCCACAGACTTGGTCTCTCCCTTTGCTGTAGATCAGGTTCCATAACTTAGCAGCATCGGTTTGCTGGTGCAGTCAGCACACAGACTCATCTGGTCAAATCCAGGAAATCCAAATAGTCTTTTCAGTGTGTCCTACTGCATTCAGGTTCATTTTTATTTTGTCAGTTTCATAATGTTAATAAGCTGAGTTTTGGATTTCTGTCCATACTGATATTCCACATCTTCCCATGTCCTTATTCACCACCACCTATCAAGTTAGTCATTCACAACCTACGTTAAGGTGGGATTCTGTTCTTCCTTGAGAACCTTTAGGAAACATGTTGAATAAAAGCAAGCCTAGCACCTTGCCCACAGCTAAATTCCTTGTCAGTTACCGATTCCCATTGTTTACAACCCTGTAGCCAATCTCCCATCTCTCTTAATTTTCAATTTTGCTCACATGCTGGCCAATGTAAATAGATTTTTTTTAACAAGATGGGTCATGATACTGTTTTCTTTTTTTTTTGTTTGTTTGTTTTTGTTTTTTTTTTTTTTTTTTTTTTATGATACTGTTTTCTAAAATGAAGATATGTTGTTTCAATCCCCATTGATTTTTTTTTAATTGTGAATTCTTTGTGTACCAAGTTTGTAATTCTCTTAAAATCCTTTATAAGCTTGCCTGGTGCTCTTTATCTGACATAAACAAATAGGTTACTCCACTTGCTTTATTGTTGTTTTCCACGTATGTACCTATGTTCTTTCTCTTACCATTTGTTCCATTTGTTTAGGAGAAGTTGGGGACATTGTCACAGTCATTTTTTTTTTTCCTTTTGTGGTGCTCAGTGGAAACTTTCCTATTGATTTTTACTTCCTTACAATCTCCTCAGTATTTTGAATTTATTTCAGTAAGAAAGTTGGTTACTTCCCTTTTTGATATTTGGATCTATGAGATCTGAAACTCTAATCTGTATATGCCCAAGTTTCTTTCTATTTTTTAAAACAATAATGCTCTCATTTTTCATTAAAGCATTATAAAACCTAATAAAACTGAGGTTGTGACCACTGAGTTTTTAGAGATCAGCAGATAGATGAAAAAAAATTAGTACAACATTCATTATAATTCAAGAAATTTTCTTAACCTGATAATCTAAATGAGCTATTCAAAAGTCTTTTTAAAAATTAAAATGTAGTTAACTTACAATGCTGTGTTATTTTCAGGTGCACAGCAAAGTGAGTTGTGTTGACAGTTGTTTTGACTGAGTTTTAAATACGTGTGTATATATGTGTGTGTGCATATATATGCATACATTAGATTCTTTTCCCATCTCTTTCATTTTAAATCAAGAATTAATGTAGTATTTTATTGGAGCATACCGAGGGGGTTAGCCCCATTCTTTGAGTTTTATCTGTCTCTATGCAATATCTGCTTCATCTGCTTATGACAGTGCATGGGTGGTGGGCAGGTAGGTGGATTATATATATATTTAGGCGATTTTTCCCGAAAGACCTTAGGAAACAAGCACAAGCTTTTGGGATGAACACAGCATACTACAGCCAGACTGGATTTCCAGGTCGCAGCAGAACCGCCACTGTTCTGGGTGTTGTTCATGCTCCCTCACTTTCAGAACCAGTGATGGCCCTTCGCCGCTCCACAGTGACACTCTGACCCCTCAGCTCAGTTAAGCTCTAACTCTGCCTCTCCTCACCTCACTTGAGATAGATAGTCTTATCCAACTCTCTGGGGATGCATTAGATTCTGCACTTGCCATCTGAAACTGCTTTTTTATCAACACTGTTTTTCTCTTCTTCCCTCTCAACTTTGTAAGAAAGTTCAGTACATTCTCTTGAATAAGGTCCTCCTTCCCCTCCACAGCAAGCTGCCTGCCAATATCACAGCTTATGTTCTTTTTCTACTTCCATCTTGTTAGACTTTTCTGTTTCCTTGGGATCCTGCTCCCTTCCTTGGGCTGCTGCTGCTGCTGCTGCTGCTGCTAAGTCGCTTCAGTCGTGTCCGACTCTGTGCGAGGCTAACCCGTCCCTGGGATTCTCCTGGCAAGAACACTGGAGTGGGTTGCCATTTCCTTCTCCAATGCATGAAAGAGTAAAGTGAAAGTGAAAAGTGAAAGCGAAGTCGCTCAGTCATGTCCGACTCTTCGTGACCCCATGGACTGCAGCCTACCAGGCTCCTCTGCCCATGGGATTTTCCAGGCAAGAGTACTGGAGTGGGGTGCCATTGCCTTCTCCGCCTTCCCTGGGCAAGTACCCCCAATTGAATACTCTTGTGGACACCTGCCCCATTAAAGAGAACTTGACCTTGCCTTCCCCACTCTCCTCCTATCTGCCCCTCTCTCCCTTTGTGCTCACTCCCTAACCAGCATCTAGTTTCTGCCTCCCCCACCATGCCCTCAACATGAACTGTCCTGGGAGTAACCAGTAATTGACTCCCTTGTTGTTGTTGTTGTTGTTTAGTTACTTAGTTGCATCTGACTCTTTGCAGCCCTTTGGACTGTAGCCTGCCAGGCTCCTCTGTTCATGGCATTTCCCAAGAAAGAATATTGGAGTGGGTTGTCATTTCCTTCTCAAGGGGATCCTTCCAACCCAGGGATCAAATCTATGTCTCTTGCATCTCCTGCATTGGCAGGCAGATTCTTTACCACTTAGTCACCTGGGAAACCCCTGATCTACTTCATAACAAAACCGGATTCATTTTGATATTTGGCAAAACTAATACAATTATGTAAAGTTTAAAAATAAAATTAAATTAAAAAACAAAAAAAACAAAAAAAACAAAAAACCGAAATCTCCCTGTTGTTTCTGGTGCTATAGCATCTCTGTAGTGTTTTACACACACAAACCCTCTTTTTTTTTTTTTTTTTTTAACAGTTTTAAGAGCTCCTAGTTGTTTTTCTACATATTCTTTAGGAGCTCTTAATTCACTTCAGTAGTGTGATGTTACTCTCAGCTTTCTTTCTGTTCGTCCAGATGTTCCTCGTTGCTTTCCCTGATTCTATGGTTCTTCATCCTCACCTGGCCTTACATGCATGTGCTTTCCATTTCTTCATGTACTCTTCCATCCAGGGAAGGCGCCAAGTCTCTGGATGGGCCTTAGGGCCCCTAAGGACACCTTTGTTGTCTGGCCCCAGACGGCCTCTCTAGAACTTAGACCCCAGGAGCTGGCCCCAGACTCTTTGGCTTGCATCTTAATCCTGGAAGGGTTCATTCTCTTTCACACCCTTTTCCTTTGATTGCAGGGCTCCCTCAGTTCAGAACTTCCCCTTCTCTGTCTTTCAGAATCAGTCAACTAAAACCCTCTTTAAGCCTTTACTGATTCCCAAATCAGAATTAATTAGGATGTCCATTCTTGATACACTGTGTTCTACCACTGGTTAGTTGAGTGTTCTCATGCCTGTTTCCCTGTCTACCAGTTTACTCGTCAGTACATGGTGAATTCCTTGGTTTCATTTTATGTGGTTGCTTCTGCCAATAAGTAACGGGCATTGAACTCTGCGTGGTGAAGTATTATGGGAAGAAAGGAGTGAGATGGTAATAAAAAAATATACTTCAAGAAATATTAGCAAGGTCAATTAAATAAAAATTGTGTACAGGCACCCAGGAGTATAGAAGAGTCATGTGAGCAGAAATGCCCAGTGTTAATCAAGGAAGCTCCAAGCATTTTTGTAGGTTAATGAATAGATTTGTCTTGAAAATAAACACTGGGTCATATCATAACTGGAAAACACAAAACTCCAGAAAGACAAGGAAAGAGAGAGTGCTAAACCGTTGCTCTACTGGTATTTTTTATGATATGTGCAAGGCATATTTTATAGCCACAGAAACTCTTTGGAAACCGTTCAAAGACAGTCTAATCTAATTTCAAACTTTTGAACTTTCTCATGATGACTACTGCTTTTTTGCACTCTTTGTAGAATTTTTGTTATATCTTTAGTTTTTTTCCTTAGTTTTTATACACCATCATCATGTTGTTACAGAAAAGTAAAGAACAAATTTTAAATAGTATTTTCACTAAAACTATACTGCATTTTCCTTTTGTAATAGATTCATGCCCAAGCACAAAGCAGCCCATTTACAGAAGATACTCAGCCTTAAAGAAAATTGTGGCAATGCTCCATCCATGGCCCTTCGTTTCCAACAGGAGCTGAGAGGTTCTGAGAATTTATTAAAGAGTTTTGATTCAACGTCTGGACCCTGTGATGCTGCACAACAAGAAAGCCTGGGTTGCTCAGTAAGACAGGCGTCATACTTGAAAACATTGAACTCCTCAGATGATTCAAGCACACATCATGGGGAACATAAACAAAATCGGTGTGACATTTTGGCTGAAGCTGATGATCAGCAAAGACCATTACATATTGTCTGGCCTCACAGGTGGTAAGTGTAAGACATACCAATTTAGTAAATTGTTGAACTGGTAATAGAAAATACACTCTGATGATTGACTTAGTAGTTTGTTGTCCTGATAGCTTTAGAAAAAGATAATTTCAACGGGGTGCCAAGGTGGCCCCACTCAGTGTCTTTATAGTCATGCTTGTGTACTTAGGTTAAATTTGAATCACGTACAGCGATTTGCAGTGACTTGTTCAACAATAGCAGCTCAGTACTTCTAGGAAACCAAACCTCGTTCAAGAAGTTTCAAAGTGTAAAAATAGGATTCCATGTTTTTTATATATTCTTACCACAACACTGTTTTATATCTCCACATTGCTAACAAAGTATTACCATTAAAACAAAACCAATTTCCATTATTTACTAATTTGTCCAGTTTCAACTAGATGCCTTTATTTCACTTATCATAAAATATGTCAGTACACATAAAACTGTTTTCCTACTCTCAAAAGCCTCTACATTGTGCTAAGGAAAATGCTTTCCGATAGACTCTTTTCTAAACAGAGGAAAATCAACTGCAGTGTGTAATCGCACCAAATATAAACTCATAAACTTAACCCTGGCTCCTATAAATTAGGATTTAAAGAGGTAAAATGTCCTGATAATCTTCTGGTATTAGGCATAAACATTTTAATCTAGTTTTTATTCCTCCCAGTTAGTTTAATCTGCATGTGGCCTGATTAGAGTTCACTTCCCCTACAGATTATGGTCTCTTTATTGCAGAGATGCTGGGCTGATCATTAGGTCCGATTTTCTGAGAGCAACTGTTTACAGGTGAAGTAATAAGCACACCACACCGGCCGGGCAAAGCGCCTTTGCCAGGGATTTGACTTCCAGCACATTAAAACTCCAGAAGCTCTCCCTGTTGATCTGCAGCATCTGGTACCTAAAGGGCTTTTCATCTTTGATTCTAAATGTATGAACGTAAAATTTAGGGATTGAAAGTTAATGGGGAATGTGGTTTTGAATTTGTCTGTTCAACCTCACACTTCCAGCATAGCCTTTCTAAGGGAGTGTTAACATTCATTTTTAAATCATGCTTTATTTAGAGTGTGACCTTGTTCAGTGTCCTTTTGTATTATTTTCAAATGCAGTGAATCTAGATGAGATTAACCTGTTTCAAGGTAAAGTAGATCTCATGGACTCCCTCCTGAAAAGCATTTATTTTGGTTCTACTAACCTTGGGTTGTCTCTGAAGTAATATTTATTATGAGAAAATCGGTTTAAAAAGTTTGGTTCTGGGTTATCATACAACTGCAAAATTAAATAATTGGTAGACTCCTAGTGCAAAATAGCATCCTGATTGGGGGTGGGGGAGGGTGAGTACCACATTATCCAATACTTTGTACAAAATCAGACAGAGCTGTGTTAATAAAATTAACAATATTAAATTGAATAATTCCCTCTCTTCCTTTGTATATTTTTGCTTTAATTTAATTGCCTAAAGTAGTTGCTTAAAGAGATGCGGCATTATGTTTGTGTGCATTCTTATTGTTAAAGCTAAATTATTTTTAATTTGGAGAAGAGGGGAAAAAAGCCGCATCAGCAAGAGTAAATGCCAAAATATAAAAGTAACACATTCATCCTTACGGGTAATATAGTAGAACATTGGAAACTTGGAGGTTGCCAGACACATAGCTAACATTAGGGCTAATTTTGAAAATCTAGCGTGCAGTCAATTTTACTGATGCCTGGGGACATACAAGGTAGAAGCTGACAAGAGAACTAATTTTGTTTGGGTTATTTACTGCTATGCATCATCCGCGGGTTCCCGCCTGACACACAGCTATATGAAGGGGGATATTATCACACACTAAAAATTTATGTTGACATTCGATATTTGTTCAATATGTCAGCAGTATTACTTTCATAATCAAAAGAGTAAGAAAAAGAGAAAAGAAAAGCACTTTATGCTCATATAGATATATCTTTTTAATAACCGTCTATAAGGTTAATATAGTTTACCTTTGAGAGTATACAATGAAAACAAGCAGGGTTAGGAGGGGAAATGACAGAAAGCATCAACCCGAGCTGTTTGTTTGCCATTACCTAAGCGAGCCATGTCAGCTCTCTGGCCCGCGTCTGATAGCTATTTGTTGTACAGAGAGCACAGCATAAAAAAAATATCAAACTCTTAATACTATTGTGTGCCCATAACCATCTGTCACTGCTAGCCTGGAGATGAGAGGAAGATTACGAGGAATAAACACTGAGCCGCCGAGCATTGGTAAAGCCTTCGGGCAAAAAACTCTTGTGGGGACATCAAAGACATTCTAATTCCGAGGCAGTCAAGGATTACAGTGTGTAACCTGTGCTGACAACAGATAAATGACTGGCAATATTGTGCCAGAGCTGTTGGGTCCTGCATGGAGTACTGATGATGATGATGATGATGTTATCTTGCAGAATGGACTCTGCTGGGATAATTTTATGATAAAACACTTTTTTCAAATGCCACTGGGTCTAGGCAGACATTTACTAGCTACAGGGGTAGCAATCAGTTTCTTCAAAATTTACTGTTCTAAGCCCATTAGAGTTCCAACGCAGCAAGACTCTTCAATGAGAATCTAAAACGCCTATATTTTCTTTAGGAGAATATATGCAAATGTTGCGAGCTGAACTCCTACCCTTTAGTGGTAGATGCTTTATCATCTGATTTATGTAAATTTGCTCATAAAAATACAGTTTATTTTTAATTGGTGAATATGAATTAGAAAATTAAAATTCTGGTTCAGCCTACATCAGACATTCCCAGTTACAAGCACACATTTATTTAGACCTCTTATCACGTGGGTAGAAATCGTATCATTGTCCAGTCAATACGAACTGTATTCTAAAGGCAACCATTGTTTCTACTAGAAAGGACAGAGTTGTGTTTCTTGCTCAGGCCTCTTCGTTTGGGCCTGCCCATCCGGCACTTCACAGGTTCCTGTCAGTATCATGAGCTGCTTCAGCTACGTGCTTGAGGAGGGTGTTTTCCTTAAGGTATCCTGCAGAATGCTCTCCAGTCTGTTGCGTTTTTGCCTTACCCACACATGTTTTCCAGAGAGAAGGTGTTTTGGAATAAGAGAATGCATTGATGATTGCCTACCCTGTAAACATAAAGGAGAAATCGATGCTGGAGAGAGCAACAAAATTCTTAAAGCCTGTCATTACTTTGCCTGACAAAACAAAAATAACACCCTATCCTTATCATAAAAAATATGCCCATGAAATCATGCAGTTGCAGTAGCCAACTCTCAACACGAAGGGATGCTGACCTCATTGTGTTAGTTCAACGCCGAGATCATGAATGGTCTAAAATATAGTGTTAGCCTCTAACATATCTCATACTAAGTCAACCAAATGTAGAGTCGGCTTGCTAGGATATGTATCAAAATCAAAAGTGACATTTTCTCAAAGATACATTCTGGCTTTAAATCTGTGTTAAAATGTCTGTGCATGAGAACAGGCCCTTAAATGCAATGCTTGCCCCCTCTCTTCATTCTTTCTGAATCTGAGCTTGTCAAGGATTATAGTGTGCAACCTCTGCTGACAGTAGATAAATAACTGACAGTATTTTAGCAGAGTTGCTGGGTTCTCTGCAGAGTAATTTGTTTTCTCCTTTCTACCCAGTCTTTAATGTTTTGTTATAAACATCTATAGCAGGGCACAGTTAATAGAAATGACTTATAGAGAAAGACCTGTAAAAAATAGACTGCATTGGCAAAAGTCTTTTTTTTAAGTGTTTTCTTTCCGTATATTATACAAATATTATAATATTGTACCAGGTTCCAACATTTATGTAAATGTTCTTTTTATTATAATGGGCACAAAAGACACACTGCTGGAGGAACAGAAAAAACAAGTTTACAAGACATTGAAGGATAGCACTCCTGAGATTGTGGTTCTCAAACTCTCTGATCAGAAGTCCCCTTCACATTCTTAAAAATTATTGGGACCCCAGGCTTCCTTGATGGTCCAGTGGTTAAGATTCCACCTTGCAATGCAAGGGACACAAGTTCGATCCCTGGTCCAGAAAGATCCCACGTGCCATGAAGCAACTACACCTGTGAATCACAACTACTGAACCAACACTCTAGAGCCTGTGAGTCACAACTGCTGAAGCCCACACCTAGAGCCTGCGCTCTGCAGCAAAAGAATCCACCACAGTGAGAAGCCCACATGCCGCACCAAAGAGTAGCCCCTGCTCACCACAACTAGGGAAAACCCAAATGCAGCAGTGAAGACCCAGAGCAGCCAAAAAATAAATAAATCAATCTTCTTTTAAAAATTATTAGAACGCCAAAGATTTTTGTTTGTTGAGCTTAGACCAATCAATAGTTACTAAATTAGAAATTAAAACGGGGGGGGGTGGGGAGTTTTAAAATTGACATTGTGTCATTTAAAAGTAACAATAAAGAGCCAAATACATGTTAACATAAATAATGTATTTTTAGGAAACTAACTATATTTTACCAAATAATAAAAAAACAGTGAAAAGAGTGAGATTATTTAATATTTTTCTAAATTTGTAGCATCTGTCCAAATAGAAAAAAGTTAAATTCTTTATATTTGCTTACGCATTTGATCTGCTGCAATATGTTGTTTTGGTGGAGGTTTATGAAGAAAATTCTGCCTCACAAAGAGAGTTGGCAAAGGATAGAGTGTTTTAATGACCTATTCAGATTATTGTAGATATTCTTTTTCTGCCACTACACCTGAACTTGACAAGTAGGAGACTCTTAGAGGTTAGTCTAAAACTAGTGACTCTTCATGCTCTGTTGCTGCTGCTGCTGCTGCTAAGTTACTTCAGTCATGTCCTACTCTGTGCGACCCCATAGACTGCAGCCCACCAGGCTCCCCCATCCCTGGGATTCTCCAGGCAAGAACACTGGAGTGGGTTGCCATTTCCTTCTCCAATGCAAGAAAGTGAAAAGTGAAAGTGAAGTCGCTCAGTCGTGTCCAACTCTTAGTGACCCCATGGACTGCAGCCTACCAGGGTCCTCCATCCATGGGATTTTCCAGGCAAGAGTACTGGAGTGGGGTGCCATTGCCTTCTCTGTCATGCTGTGTTACTTGCTGTTTAAGTAGATTTTATAGCATCCTGTGGGGCTTCCCAGGTGGCACTAGTGGTAAAGAGCCTGCCTGCCAATGCAGGAGACATAAGATACGCAGGTTTCATCCCTGGGTTGGAAAGATCCCCTGGAGAAGGGTATGGCAACCCATCCAGTATTCTTGCCTAGAAAATCCCATGGACAGAGGAGCTTGGCAAGCTATAGTCCATAAAGAGTTGGATACAACTGAAGCGACTTAGCATGCATGCATGTAGCATCCTATACTGGTTACTTGGAAAATGCAGGTTCATTGAATTATGCAGCTCTTCCAAGTATTGACACAATTCCTTATTTCAAAGAATCACATAGTTAATATCGTCACTGGTATCAGAAGAATTTTTGATTCTTAGAAAGTTGTGAACCTCACTATGTAGCTACAGTTTTTCCCAAAATTCTACTTTTTAATTAAAAACTTGAATTTATCATTGTAACAAATGTTATCAATTGCTTACCTTGAAGTGACAGGTTCATATGGCTCATATTTGAGAAAATGTCTTCCAGATACCCAAGTCCGATCAACCATGGTTTGTCTATTCATTGTTCTATTAAGTAAAATTGGCGTTTCATTAAAAAAAAAAAATAAGCAGCTACTATTGCCCACAACTCAATCATATAAATACTTTCACTTTTTTATATGATTGTCCAAGCCAGACTTCAGCAATACGTGAACCGTGGACTTCCAGATGTTCAAGCTGGTTTTTCAAAAGGCAGAAGGAACCAGAGATCAAGTTGCCAACATCTGCTGGATCATGGAAAAAGCAAGAGAGTTCCAGAAAAACATCTATTTCTGGTTTATTGACTATGCCAAAGCCTTTGACTGTGTGGATCACAATAAACTGTGGAAAATTCTGAAAGAGATGGGAATACCAGACCACCTGACCTTCCTCTTGAGAAGCCTATATGCAGGTCAGGAAGCAACTGTTAGAACTGGACATGGAACAACAGACTGGTTCCAAATAAGAAAAGGAGAACGTCAAGGCTGTATATTGTCACCCTGCTTATTTAACTTATATGCAGAGTACATCATGAGAAACACTGGGCTGGAAGAAGCACAAGCTGGAATCAAGATTGCCAGGAGAAATACCAATAACCTCAGATATGCAGATGACACCACCCTTATGGCAGAAAGTGAAGAGAAACTCAAAAGCCTCTTGATGAAAGTAAAAGTGGAGAGTGAAAAAGTTGGCTTAAAGCTCAACATTCAGAAAACGAAGATCATGGCATCTGGTCCCATCCCTTCATGGGAAATAGATGGGGAAACAGTGGAAACAGTGTCAGACTTTATTTTGGGGGGCTCCAAAATCACTGCAGATGGTGACTGCAGCCATGAAATTAAAAGACGCTTACTCCTTGGAAGGAAAGTTATGACCAACCTAGATAGCATATTCAAAAGCAGAGACATTACTTTGTCAACAAAGGCTCGTCTAGTCAAGGCTATGGTTTTTCCAGTGGTCATGTATGGATGTGAGAGTTGGACTGTGAAGAAAGCTGAGCGCCAAAGAATTGATGCTTTTGAACTGTGGGTTGGAGAAAACTCTTGGAGAGTCCCTTGGAGTCTCCTTGATGCAAAGAGATCCAACCAGTCCATCCTAAAGATCAGTCCTGGGTGTTCATTGGAAGGACTGATGCTAAAGCTGAAACTCCAGTACTTTGGCCACCTCATGCAAAGAGTTGACTCATCGGAAAAGACCCTGATGCTGGGAGGGATCGGGGGCAGGAGGAGAAGGGGACGACAGAGGATGAGATGGCTGGATGGCATCACCGACTCAATGGACATGAGTTTGAGTGAACTCTGGGAGTTGGTGATGGACAGGGAAACCTGGCGTGCTGCGATCGCAAAGAGTCTGACACGACTGAGCAACTGAACTGAATTGAACTGAACCGAACCTTGGTATACAAAGGTGCTTTATGGGTATTTCCAATTTTATCACACAGAATATTAAAAGAAGTATCTTGAAAAGATGAAATTTAATAAAATTAGTAATTTTAATGCCTCTTTAAGGGTGTTTTTGAGTGAAACTGATGTTTTGCTCTCTTTTACTGCAAACGCAGTTGGTTAAAAATACATTGACTGGGAAACCAATACAATATTGTAAAGTAATTATCCTTCAATTAAAAATAAATTTTTAAGAACTCAACACTCAAAGACTAAGAAACAAAAACAATACGGTGACTGGGGGACTATACTGGTGCTCCAGTGGTTAAGAATACTCCTTCCAGTGCAAGGGACGTGGATTCAATCCCTGGTTGAGGAACTAAGATCCCACATGTGAGGGGGCATCTAAGCCCAAATGTGGCAGCCCCTGAGCCCACGCACCGCAAATAGAGAAGCCCACGTGCCACAACTAAGACCCAACACAGCCAAATAAATATTAAAAAAGAGAGAGAATACACTGACTGATTGCCATTGCCCTAAGGCATCAACTGTTTTACCTGTCAGTTTTTTAGTATCAGAGCAATGTCAAGACGGTGAAAAAGGCAAATTATGCCTTAGTATTATTATGAAAATAGCTTGACTTTGCAGACTCCATTAAAGGGTCTTGAATACCCCCAAGAATTCACAGACTACCCTTTGAGAACCACTGTCAAATGGAATTGATAGTGATGCATGTCTGGTATCAGTCATTGGAATTGCCTCACTTTTAGTTCTCATAGACTAATTTTTCTTGCTCTAAATGTTAATATATTAATATTAACATCTAGGTTTAGCAGTTGATAGCAAACAAGTGTTGATGATATAGAAGAAAATTTTCTCAAACCGAATATTTCTCAATGTGGGCTCAAGAATTAGGAAGCCATGAGAGAGTTCTTGGATATAAGAAATTCTGTTTTGATCCTGAAGCTTCCGTGAGTGGCTCATAACTGGGTATGTTCTAGTTGAGGAAGGTGAGGTAGAAGTGGCCTGTGATGGCAGGTGAGGAGTTTGAAATTGTTAGAGTAGCAATAGTTGTAAGTTCCACCATGACCTCGTCACCTGGAAAGTGGGGAAATTGTCTGAGCTTTTTATTTAAAGCAAAATGATTTTTATGAGCCATATGATATTTGCCGTATTTTCCATAAAGTAATGATAAAACAAATTTATGCAATGTCGATAATGGTTAAGGATGTAAATTCGGAAAGGAAAAGGCCCAGTCATTAAGAAATAAAAGCAGGTTGGAAGCATACTTAGGTAAATCATGTGCTATAACATTGAAAGAATTTGACAATACTACATTTTTAGTAATTTGGGAGATTTCTAACTGAAGACAGATGATTGATATAAAATGGAAAATGATGCTTTATTACTTGAGAGTAAAATAAATTACTTTTTTCACTATTTGATTCTCTGAGGTTTAAAAATACAGTATTACAAACAAAATTAATGACCATCTCCTCAAAGGATTTGTATTGGATGATCGGATGTTATGTTTTCCAACCCAAGGTAAATTATCCTGGTTTTCTTGTTTCTCAGATAGCTTGAGAAAAGTCTGGTAAGTAGATTGCTTTAAATCTTTCAGGTTTTACAGGTCATTAGAATGTATAGAATAGAATGCTTTTGATGGAGCATCTTCAGGTGCTACAGCAGAATGTGAACAGAGAGACAAAATACCGACTTTTGGATACCGGTGTTCTTTGAGCTATTTCCTTGTTATGTTGAAATCTGTTTTTCTAAGGGAGAAATGATCCTCACAGAATTATAGTTCTGGAAAAGATGGTCACATGGTCTGGCCATCTGCCTTTCTGCACACTCTACCAAGCTTTCTCAGACCTGTGAGAATCCATCTTCCTTGTCTTAATCTCTAAAAAGATGATTCCATACATGCTTTCCAGGAGCACTGAAATAACTGAGTTAGTTCTCAGTTGTGTGTGTGTGTGCTCAGTCATGTCCAACTCTGTGACCCCACGGACTGTAGCCTGCCAGGCTCCTCTGTCCATGGAATTTTCCAGGCAAGAATACTGGAGTGAGTTGCCACTTTCTACTCCAGAGAATCTTCTCAGTTAAATATCCTTAACGTAAGGAATATCAGCCTTATAGCTAGTTATTTTAAGTAAACTAGTTTAAGATCGACTAGGAATGATGGGTATCTGCCCTTTGAATGGGATTGTTTATCTTCCCTTTGAATGGGATTTTCTAACCAGATCTGTATTTATCCGTCAGCTGGACAACCAGAGCTCATGTGAATAATAAAGATCTTTCTAGTTGATTATAGTTATTCCCAATTCAGTGACAAGTTTTCTTAAGTTATATGTCTTTGCCTAGAAGTGTTTGTCTTGTTGACTGTTTTTGTCTTTAAAGAATTTCAAGTGAACTCTGGTATTTTAGAAAAAAAAAAAATCTCCCTAGAGAATTTTGCTAGAATCTTTAAAAAGTTGTAATGAAATACCTGGCTTAAATGATTATGTGTTACAACACCAAATAGTTTTGTCTCCTAACAGTACTATCAGATGTATCTCTGGGAGCCTAGTCCAGGATTCTTAATTAATAGGCGAATAAATACTGGGAAATTCATGGTCAAAAAAATAGCCTTACAAAATCCTCATTTATAATTTCCAAAATTCTATTCATAGATCCCTTTCTAAGTAAATTTCAAATTGGGCATATGAAAATGATTACAGATTCAACATTTAGTTTCTCATTGCCTCTTGGGCTGTTTTTAACTTTCTTACACACACAGTTCAGTTCAGATCAGTTCAGTCGCTTAGTCGTGTACCACTCTTTGCGACCCCATGAACCACAGCACGGCAGGCTTCCCTGTCCATCACCAACTCCTGGAGTCCACCCAAACCCATATCCATTGAGTCGGTGATGCCATCCAACCATCTCCTCCTCTGTTGTCCCCTTCTCCTCCTGCCCTCAATCTTTCCCAGCATCAGAGTCTTTTCAAATGAGTCAACTCTTCGCATCAGGTGGCCAAAGTATTGGAGTCTCAGCTTCAACATCAGTCCTTCCAATGAACACCCAGGACTGATCTCCTTTAGGATGGACTGGTTGGATCTCCTTGCAGTCCAAGGGATTCTCAAGAGTCTTCTCCAACACCACAGTTCAAAAGCACCAATTCTTTGGTGCTCAGCTTTCTTCACAGTCCAGCTCTCACATCCATACATGACCACTGGAAAAACCATAGCGTTGACTAGATGGACCTTTGTTAACAAAGTAATGTCTCTGCCTTTTAATATGCTGTCTAGATTGGTCATAACTTTCCTTCCAAGGAGTAAGCGTCTTTTAATTTCATGGCTGCAGTCACCATCTGCAGTGAATTTGGAGCCCCCAAAAATAAAGTCTGATACTGTTTCCAGTGTTTCCCCATCTATTTCCCATGAAGGGATGGGACCAGATGCCATGATCTTCATTTTCTGAATGTTGAGCTTTTTTTTTTTTTTTAAATTTTATTTTATTTTTAAACTTTACAATATTGTATTAGTTTTGCCAAATATCAAAATGGATCCGCCACAGGTATACATGTGTTCCCCATCCTGAACCCTCCTCCCTCCTCCCTCCCCATACCACCCCTCTGGGTCGTCCCAGTGCACCAGCCCCAAGCATCCAGTATTGTGCATCGAACCTGGACTGGCAACTCGTTTCATACATGATATTTTACATGTTTCAATGCCATTCTCCCAAATCTCCCCACCCTCTCCCTCTCCAACAGAGGCCATAAGACTGTTCTATACATCAGTGTCTCTTTTGCTGTCTCGTACACAGGGTTATTGTTACCATCTTTCTAAATTCCATATATATGCGTTAGTATACTGTATTGGTGTTTTTCTTTCTGGCTTACTTCACTCTGTATAATAGGCTAATGAGGTGGATGAAACTGAATGTTGAGCTTTAAGCCAACTTTTTCACTCTCCACTTTCACTTTCATCAAGAAGCTCTTTAGTTCTTCTTCACTTTCTGCCATAAGGATGGTGTCATCTGCATATCTGAGGTTATTGATATTTCTCCTGGCAATCTTGATTCCATCTTGTGCTTCTTCCAGCCCAGTGTTTTTCATGATGTACTCTGCATATAAGTTAAATAAGCAGGGTGACAAAACAGCCTTGATGTACTCCTTCTCCAATTTGGAACCAGTCTATTGTTCCATGTCTGGTTCTAACTGTTGCCTCCTGACCTTACACACTATGTCAGCATAAAGAAGTTCCACTTATAGTCATTACTGTCTAGGTGGTGTTATCTCTAGAATATCATAAACTTAAGCTCTGGTTACCATTTCCTGCCTAACAAGGTTAAAAAATTCTTTAAACTTGACTCATTTCTTAAACATACTAATTGCTGCACAAGTTGCAATTTGATTGTTATATGTTTATAACAGTCATCTTCACCAGCTCAAGGCTCATATCTGCCTTTGCTTCCCTCTTTCACAACCTTTTTGATGAAATTCTTATACCAAACTTACTTAGCACCACGGGTCAGGAGTGAGTGAATTATGAAGTAGATAGCTGGATGATACAGATATATGGATGGATGAGTGGGTTGAATGGATGGGTAGGTAGGTAGGTAGAGTATTTCTTTGTTACACATATTTGTGTCTTATATGTGACTGTGTGTGTTTATTTATTTCTTATATTAAATTAAATATATTTTTCCTTTCCTTTCTCCAAATTGACACGGCTTCTTTTTATTCAGCCCCCATTCTGTTTCCTCCCCCATTCTGGAGTAATATCTTTTGTGTTGCTCTTTAGAGATGCCCTGAAATCCTCTGCCTTCCATGGACATTTGCCTTGATTTAAGTTCCCCTGATTGTGAATTTACTTGCAGCAAAGGCACTGTGCAATCCACTGCACCACTTAAGTGTGTAACAGAGCTTTGCACTTTTCACACTATCTCCTAGCCCAACTCATTTCACATTGTAAATGATGTCATTTTAGATCCTAAGGTCCTCCAGGACAGAAACAAACTTTTTGCTTGTTTCTTTGTTTGTTTGGGGAGACCTTTTCGATGGCATCTAGCCAGAATACCTGGCATGTGGGAGACTTAGTTGATGTTACTCAATGTTGATGGTGATGAATTAGAAAGTAACTCTTTGATGATTGACTCTTACTTGCTCAGTTCGTCCAGTTGAGGACAAGTGTCTCATCCTGGCAAGAGAGAGGAATTAGATGAACTGAGTGACAGGTGGAGATGGCCGTGAGATCAGCATTACTTTTACAAAGCATATTTTCATTTGTTTTTGGTTTAGGTTTTTTAATGAAATGCCTTTATAGGAGTTGTAAATGTGATTCAGAATTTTGTTAAATCTTAACAGAAGAGTAGTATACAAAAGTGAACTGATGGGTTTTTGGAAGAAAGTTTCAAAGTGGCCAAAACCAAAGTAATTTCTTACTTATTATCAAAAAATAATCTGGAAGGAGAGATCCTTATTTTTTCACCTATCCCTCTGCCATAATCCAGATGTGTAAATCATGTAAATATAATCCATTGAAATTACTTTCTAAATTTCTGTTTACAATCTCAAGTGAATGAGATTCAATAGCTTTAGATTACTCAGACTAAGGTTCGGTGACCAGATTTTTATTTCTTTTTTTTTAAACTCAATCACAGCAAAGAATTCCAAGGTAGAATAGCAATAACTATTATAAATTATGTAAGGTTTTTTCCCCTTGTATCATCTTTATTGGCTATGCAACTAATTAGCTATTTCAGCAGTATTCAGGCTAGCATCGTTTGTTGGTTAAACAAAAGAAGGAGAAATTTCAGAAACACAAAGAGACGAAATGTTTGAGATTTGTTCTTGCTCAGATGTGTACCTCAGAGTGCCTATCTCCTGTTGAAGGAAATAATTTATCGTGATCTTAGTCAAAAGCATTTCTCTCTTTGCTGTCCTCTTTTATTAATTTAGATATGTTTCTAAGATGAGAAATGATGTTACTTCTAATTATGGTTACATGTAGTTAATTTCCTTCTTTTTTCCTAAGCTTGGTGTGAAAGGCAGTTTCCTCCAAAAGAGGAAGGTGGGGGGAGCTGGTTACTGGGAGGGGAGAATACTGATAGAGCTGATCTTCCTGTTGCCTTAGCAACAGATTTATTTATTAGGGGTTGAAATGACATGAGTTAATATACCGCATACCTGCTGATCGGCAAACTCTCCTATTTCAGCTGCAGTTGACAATTAAGTCCTGGACAGCTACAGCCAGGGGTTAATGTTCCTCATTAGGAGAACTAGGTCATTACTGGGAAATCAAGGCACTTAAGGCAGCATGGGTAAAATACAAAATTCAGCATCTAGAGGAGTGAGGCTTTTTTATGTTAATTAACCTTATTTTCCTAGATTTAAAAAAAAATCTTATATGCACATGACAGTGGATCAATTAATTGAAAAAAAAAAAAGGAGCTAGTTTACTTTATTCTCTGACTTGTCTTCATTTCCTTTGCAAGGATTTCATTATTTTATGGAAAATTCTTATGTCTATATGATGAGTAAAAAGGGTATTAAAATTAAGAAGGGAATCATCATGGAAATCAGCTTTACCACAAGGGAATGAGCAAATAAAAGCCTTGGAAATGAAAATAAATAAGCTTTGCTAATACCTCACCTAAGGAGTAGCATATAAGCCCATCAGAGCTGGGAGATATTTAGAGGTACTCCTTTGCTTCTTTATTAAGCAGTTACATAGTTATTTGACCTTCAGAAACTGAAACTTTGGGAAAGTGATTCCAAGTGGTTTGTAAATATTCTATTTGCAGAAAGCTGTATAGCAGTTTAACAAACAATAACTTTCCAGTTCATAATTGGCTTTTTTTTAATACCAATAAAATTAGATACATTAGTTGAAAGTTTTTATTAAAATGTCTGAGTGGGTGTTTTTTTCACTTGATAAATTCATAAATAATGCATCAAGCCCCTTCTGAAAGCTTTGTTGTCTTATTTCCTTAAAGAGCCTTTATATTGAAAGGGGGGTATTTACAGAGTAGAAAAAGATTTATTGCCCAGAATCCTATTTTGTCTTCATTGCTGTGTTGCCTCCATTGAAATCACATCTTGTCAGTTCTTTGACTTCTGATAACTTTCTCTGTGGGATGTAGACAAAGCAAAAAAGTGCTCTTAGCATCAATATCCCCTAAAATACTCTGTCCCTTCAACATCAAAATCAAAATCACTTTGGTTCTCTTCCTCTATTCATATACTAGAAACTGTCCCTATCGACGTGAAAATAATGGATTGACTTCTAGAAACTTAGTTTAGAACTTTTGTTGACATTTTTCCCCCATCAGGAAAAAAAAAAAAAAAAAAAAAGTACAACTCTGTTTCAATTGATTATCTCTCTGTGATTCAGTGTATATTTTCACCTCCTCCTCCTCCAAAGTGTTTTCCTGTTATATAAGTGAAACTGGGCCCACACATACTTCTTTAGAAAATCCCATTCTAGTGAACCTCTGTTAGTAGCATGTAGATTGCCACTTTATCATCTGATTTAGCATAAAATTACTGCTTTAGGTGGCACCTCTCAAGGCTCCTTCCTTCAGTCAAATATTTCTACTCTGAAATCAGACACAATCCTTACACAACTGCCTCTTTCACCTACTCTGGCCAGTTCTTGGTTTTAACAAGAACTCTTTTAAAGGAGAAATTGTTTCCCCAACTTCAGAATTGCGACCCGAGGGCCAGAGTTCTAGAATGAGGCAGTATGGAAGAGATGGTTAGCTTTTCTCCAAAATGTCTTTATCCTATGGAGGGCATACAGTTGGACCACATTTCCTAGCTTCCACCACAGTTTGGTGTGTCTGCATAACTGGGCTTAGCCAGGAAACATAAGCAGAAGTGATGTGGACCACTTCCAGGCCTGGACTATAAAAATGTCCCAACATTCCACCACATTCTCTTTCTTTTTGGAAAAGCAGACATGGAAGGCACTTGTTAAGAAGGTTGATAGTGACTCTTTTGACTTGGGTCATTGGATTGACCCCTAATGGAAAGGGCTGCCCTTTTGATCTGCCCACTTGCCTATTATTTTGACATGCCCTATTATACATTTTTTAATCCATTTTTTAATGCAGTCACCCTACCTGAATGAATGCAGACAGCTGTTCCAATAATCTAGACAAATACAGTGGTGGTTTGACTAGAGTAATGGGAATGGATGTTGTAAGAAGTAATCAGGATATATTTTAAAGATTTTGGATAAACATAGGTGCTCTTTACTGAGATAGAGGACACATGGGGAGGATAAGGTTTAAAAAGTTTCTTTAGAACATTTTAAGCCTGAGGTATCTTTTAGACACACAAGTGTAAGTTTCAAGTTGAAAGATAGAAATATAAGTCTTTTATTCAGAAGAGCAGTCAGGACTGAAGATAAAAATGTGGGCATTATGAGCATGGATGTTTTCAATTCCTGGGGCTTCCCTGGTGGCTCAGTTGGTAAAGAATTCGCCTGCAGTGCAGGAGACCCAGGTTTGATTGCTAGGGGAAGAAGATCCCCTGGAGAAGGAATTGGCAACCCACTCCAATTTTCCTGGACAGAGGAACTTGGCAGGCTACAGTCAGCCCATTGGGTCGCAAAGAGTCAGACATGACTGAGTGACCAACAAATAAAACTGCTCAATTCCTGTATTTAAAAATAGATTGGATTTTGAATCATATAAATTCAATTTTAAGTTTTCTGATTTTAAACATTAAATTTATCCTAATTCTGTGGGCAACAGTTGTAACCTAGTGATAGCCTACGTCTCTCATGTCTTCTCATTGCAGGCAGATTCTTTACCACTGAGCCACCAGAGAAGCCCCTAGGTATAGCATAGTAAAGTCCAACCTCTCTACAAGTCCTGATGTCACAATTATCTACTCTCTAACTTCAGTTTTCTTCTTTACATGATAGGGGTAACATTAAGTACATTATAGGATTGTTCTGAGGATTAAAGAAGATGATAATATGAAAGTAAACTCAGTTCCTGGTAGAGAATAAGCACTTAATAAACATTAGCTATTATTATTACTAAATAATACAAATTATTTCATTCCCTCACATAAAACTGTCACTTTTGCCCACGATCTCTTACTGGTCAAAATCAATTTTTTCTTAACTCCCTGAAAAAAGAGGAGAAAAGAAACAGCTAAATAAAGTCATCTTTTTTTGTCTTCATTTTCAGCCTACCCAAAACAAGTACATACTGTACAGAAAAAATGGAATTAAGCTACAGAGCAAACACTTGTAAGGAGCAGCATCTGCCTTGTAAATGAAGTCTATAAAAGGCTACCAAATGTCCCTTCACATTTTTGTGATTGTTAGGATATTACTAAACCTGGATGGAAAAATGTTTTTTGAGGCTCTTACATCAAGCACCCACATTGTCAATATCACAAATTATTTCCGTTTTTTACAAGATGGCTGCCCCAAGCCTTCACTATAGAATAGCAGTGCTCTTTGAGCAGGACTTAAATAGTTTTAAAGGTATGATTTGCTAAAAAGCACTTTCTACATTTATATGTCACATTTTTAAACACAATTTTTTAAAAAAGATGACTTTAATGAGATGTATATATCACAAATTCCATTTTATATAATACAACTTAATGACTTTTAATCAATTTACAGAGTTCTATAACCATCACTACAATCCAATTTTAGAACATTTTTATCTCCCCAGTAAGAATCTTCATTCCCCTTTGCAGTCTATCCCTGTTTTCATCCTCACCTCAGGAAAACACTAATGTGCTTACTGTCTCTACAGATTTGCCTTTTCTGGACATTTCATGTAAATGGAATCATACACTATGTGATCTTTAGCATCTGGTTTCTTTCACTTAGATCAGAGTTCCTGAGGTTTGTCCATGTTGTAGCAGATAGCAGTGGTCTGTTCCTTTCTGAAGTTGAATAATATTCCTTTGCATGAATATAACACATTTTGATTATTCATTTGTCATTTGATAGATGTTTGGACTGCTTCTGATTTTTTAATGATTGTGAATAATATTCCTCTGAACATTTTCGTAATGTCTTTGTCCAGACACATGTTTTCATTTTGCTTAGGTAGATACCTAGGGATGGAATTGCTGAGTTGTCTGATAAGTTTACATTTGACTTTTTAAGAAACAAGCAAATAACTTTTAAGGATAACACTTATTAACTCTTCTTGCTTAGATTCATTCAAGATCAACATGTACACACTGTTGTATTTAAAATGGATAACCAACAAGGACCTACTGTATAGCTCAGGGAACTCTGCTCAATGTTATGTGGCAGCCTAGATAGGAGGGGTGTTGGGCAAGAATGGATCTATGTACATATGTGACTGAGTCCTTTGCTGTTCACCTGAAACCATCACAACATCACTAACCAACTCAATTCCAATATAACATAAAAAGTTTTAAAAAATTATTATTGAACTTCTTATAAAGCCAGTCATTGTACTAAACCAGATAAGGTTAACTCTTGTTTTTTCACTTTCATTGGAATGAAGTGTAGGCTGGACATTTAAAATCTCCTCATTATTCATAAACCTAATGCTGGCCACTTTTTCAGGTGTCTTCAGCAAAATATCTATCATCTTAATATCCAAAACAGATACCAAAGGGCTATGTGATAGGTTGCTACCAGGAATCCAAAGAAGAAAGGCATAATCCTCTGCTCTTTTTAAAAGCCCAGAGACTAGAAAGGAAGACAGGTGTGTACTGCCTGCAAAGATCGCAGTGTCCCTGCCATTTTCTAAAAGAGAACACGTTGCAGTTCTAACACTTGCTTTTCCCCCCTGAATTACACTCTTAATTATGAGTGGTACATCCGTGTCTCTCACATGCAACTCTGAATTTTTCTCTTGGCTGATTCTTCATTTAACTCTCTCTTATTTTTCTGATGGCTATCATAACAAAATGCCACAAAATTGACAGCTTAAAACAACAGGAATGGGGCTTCTCTGCGGTCCAGTGGTGAAGAATTTGCTTGCCAATGCAGGAGACATTGGTTCAAGCCCTGGTTTGGGAAGATTCCACATGCTACAGAGTAACTAAGCCCATGTGTCAGAACTACTGAGACCGCCCCCTAGAGCCCGTGCTCTGCAAAAAGAGAAGCCACCGCTATGAGAAGTCTGTGCTCTACAACTAGAGAGCAGACACCCTGCACCACTTGCTGCAACTAGAGAAAGCCCGTGCTCAGCAATAAAGACATAGCACAGGCCCCAAAATACCAGGAATTTTTTCTATCACATTCCTGGAGGCCGGAAGTACAAAATTGGTATCAGCAAGCTGAAATCCGATGTTAGCAGAGCTTGAGTATCTCTGGACAGTCTGAGGAAGAAACCTCCTTCCCACTTCCGTACATCGTCTAGCCTCTGAAGGCTGCCAGCAATCTTCAGTCTCTGTTCTTTGCCTCTGGGGTCACACTGCCTTCTCCTCTTCCATCGGTATCAGATTTCCATTTACCTCCCCCTTCCCTGGTGGCTCAGACAGTAAAGCGTCTGTCTACAATGCGGGAGAACTGGATTCGATCCCTGGGTTGGGAAGATCCCCTGGAGAAGGAAATGGCAATCCACTCCAGTACTATTGCCTGGAAAATCCTATGGGCAGAGGAGCCTGGTAGGCTGCAGTCCATGGGGTTGCAAAGAGTTGGACGCTACTGAGCGACTTTACTCATGAGGACTTTACTATGAGGACATAAGCGACTGCATTTAGGGGCCACTCAGATATTCCAGAATAATTTCCCATACTCAAGATCCTTGACTTAATCATATTTGCAAAGTCCTTTTTTGTCAAGTAAGGAGTCCCTTGGACAGCAAGGAGGTCAAACCAGTCAATCCTAAAGGAAATCAACTCTGAATATTCATTGGAAAGACTGATGCGGAAGCTGAAGCTCCAATATGGTGGCCACTAGATGTGAAGAGCTGACTCATTGGAAAAGACCCAAATGCTGGGAAAGATTGAGAGCAGGAGGAGAAGGGGACAACAGAGGATGATGGGATGGTTGGATGGTAACACTGACTCAATGGACGTGAATTTGAGCAAACTCCAGGAGATAGTGAAGGACAGAGAAACCTGGTGTGCTGCAGTCCATGGTGTCACAATGAGTCAGACACAATTTAGCAACTGAACAACAACAAGGTAATATTCACAAGTTTCATGAATCAGAATGTGGAGATTTCCTGAGGAGGCCATTATTCAACCTAACAAAAGTTGCATATGCAGTCGGTATGAGGTTGTTCATTCATTCAGTAATTCTTGAGCAGTGGAATAAGCATTGAGGGTGCAACTGTAAGGAAAAATTCATGTATACAGACTTTGTCTGCTCGGGACTTAAGAGTAGCTATTAATCAAATAAAATTTGCTTTAGCATTACAACAGAGAAAAGAAAAGAAAGAACAATATGTAACTTTTTTGTGAACATTACACATTCATTTAAAATACTTTAAATAATACTGAAATGTACAAATGAGAACATTTTATTTATAAAAACTCACTGCAAATATCTACATACAAAAGTAATGCCATTCTTAATATTTATTTCATTCCATACTGCTGTCTACTAATTGTTGATTTTTAAAAATAATTACCCTGGTGATTTTAGCATACAAACTTACCCATATATTTTTCTCTTCCCTTGCCTATTATTCCCTCTTGCACATTAGACCTTTTCTTGCCTAAAAAATTGCTTTTAGTGAGAGTGCTTGTGGCAAACTCATCTGAAATTATCTTTTATTTCTCCATTGTTCTTAAGAATATCTTTTCTGAGTATGCAATTCTAGGTTGAGATTAAATCCTTTCAGCTTTACTTTGCTATGGTTCTTGTTGTTTTAGTCATTAAGTCACGTCCAACTATAGCCCATCTGGCTCCTCTGTCCATAGGATTTTCCAAGGAAGAAGACTGGAGTGGGTTGCCATTTCCTTCTCCAGGTGATCTTCCTGACCTAGGGATTGAACCCATGACTCCATCTCCTGCATTGTAGGTGGATTCTCTACTACTGAACCACTGGGGCTTCCCCATTTTGCTGTGGATAAATTACTTAATCAGACTTTTCTCTCTAGCTACTTTGAAGATCTTGTCTTTGGTGTGCTCCGCTTTCACCTATGTGCAGGAATGGATTTCTTTCTTTAGCTTACTTGGGATTTGTTAGAATTTTTAAATCTTTGAATTGATGTGTTTCATCACTTCTGGACAATATTCACTATTATATCTGCCTCATTCTCTCTCTCTCTTTTTGGTGTTCTTTGTCTTGTCTTGATTTTTCTGATCATCTATTTCTTAATCTTTCTTTCATCCTTTCCATGTCTTTGGATTCCATTTTCTGGTTCCTGGATGTTTCCTTTAGTTTTATCTCTGAGATTACTAGTTCTCTCTTAATTTCAGTCATTTTATTTTTCTTCTTCTTCTTTCAATACACTTTGGTCATTTTTAATAATCGCCTGCTCTTCATATATTTGGGCTTCCCTTGTGGCTCAGCTGGTAAAGAATCTGCCTGCAATGCAGCAGACCTGGGTTCGGTCCCTGGGTTAGGAAGACCCCCTGGAGAAGGGAAAGGCTACCCACTTCAGTGTTCTGGTCTAGAGAATTCCATGGACTGTATATTCCATGGGGTTGCAAAGAGTCGGACACAACTGAGCAGCTTTCACTTTATATAAAAACACTTCAAACATACAACTTTTATATTCCATATTTGATAATTCCAATATCTGAAACTTTTGTGGGTCTGCTGTCTTTTTTTCTTTTTATGATTCCTTGTTTCCCATATGTTTTTGATTTTTGACCATGAAGCCACATTTTTTGGAACTTCACTGAAGGCAATTCTTTGAGGATTGCCCAAGTTGTATCTGGATTTCTCCAGAAGGGATGTGTGTTTGCCTGTGTCAAGTGCTTAAGGAAATTACCAGCCCCGTGCTACTTCAGACTAAATTCTCAGTGAAGGCTTTTTGGTTTTTAGATAATTCAAGCAGCTTGATGTCAGGTTTCAGACTGATATGAAATTAGGAAATTATAAGGGAAAGCTTACTATTCTGTAACAATAACATGCATCTTCACAGTATTTATTCCATGGATTCCTTCCCTTTCCATCTTATTTCTATACCATACCCCTGGTTCAGTCCCTATGCACATAAACCTAAACTAGCATAATAACCTTCTTACTTTCTCTTCTCTGACCTTAGCACCCTGCAGTTCAAACCTAGGGTAAATATCCCAACCTTCTTGTAATTTTGCTCAGAGTCCTTCTATGGTTTTCACTTCCCACATCAGTGATCTCAATATTGGCTGTCTATTAAAGTGAGGGTTTTTTTTTTTTTTTTAATTAAGAATGCCTGTCCCCCTCATACCAATTAAACCTGAATTTCTAAAAGTGGGGCCCTTGCATCAAAAAACTTTTTTAAGTGCCATAGTCAACTCTGATGTACAGCCAAATTACGAGGTACTAGTATGCAGACAGCAATGGCACCCCACTCCAGTACTCTTGACTGGAAAATCCCATGGACGGAGGAGCCTGGTGGGCTGCAGTCCATGGGGTCGCTAAGAGTCAGGCACGACTGAGCGACTTCACTTTCACTTTTCACTTTCCTGCATTGGAGAAGGAAATGGCAACCCACTCCAGTGTTCTTGCCTGGAGAATCCCAGGGACAGAGGAGCCTAGTGGGCTGCTGTCTATGGGGTCGCACAGAGTCAGACACGACTGAAGCGACTTAGCAGCAGCAGCAGCAGCAGACTGAATAAGAGGTAATTTTAATAGGTGAAGTGAATAAGAGGTAAGGAAAAATAAAGCAGCATATCTCAAAGTCTGACTTAGGCTAGGGAAAATGAGTCAATAGGACTTAAGTAAAATAACAGCAAAAACAAGCTCCATTCATGCCTTAACCTAAAATGTTTACATGCAAGATATTTATTTTAAAATATATTACATACAAGCTGCTGCTGCTGCTGCTAAAGCACTTCAGTCGTGTCCGACTCTGTGTGACCCCATAGACGGCAGCCCAGCAGGCTCCCCCGTCACTGGAATTCTCCAGGCAAGAGCATTGGAGTGCTTTGCCATTTCCTTCTCCAGTACATGAAAGTGAAAAGCGAAAGGGAAGTCGCTCGGTTGTGTCCAACTCTTCACAACCCCATGGACTGCAGCCTACTAGGCTCCTCCATCCATGGGATTTTCCAGGCAAGAGTACTGGCGTGGGGTGCCATCACCTCCGTACATACGAGCTACTATGTATAAAAAAATAATATACAAGGAATACTGTTCAGCACATGGAGTACAGCCAATATTTTATGATAATTTTAAATGGAGTATAATCTATAAAAATACTGATTCACTCTGTTGTGCATCTGAAACTAATATAATATTGTAAATTAAATATGTTGTTGTTCAGTCGCTCGGTTGTGCCTGACTCTTTGTGACTCCATGGACTGCAGCACACTAGGGTTTCCTGTCCTTCACCAACTCCTAGAGCTTCTCAAACTCATGTCCATTGAGTTCGTGATGCCATCCAACCATCTCGTCCTCTGTCGTCTCCTTCTCTTCCTGCCCTCAATCTTCCCCAGTATCTGGGCCTTTTCCAGTGAGTCAGCTCTTTACATCCAGTGGCCACGGTATTGGAGCTTCAGCTTCAGCATCAGTCTTTCCAATGAATATTCATGATTGATTTCCTTTAGGATTGACTGGTTGGATCTCCTTGCAGTCCAAGGGACTCTCAAGAGTCTTCTCTAACACCACAGTTCAAAAGCATCAATTCTTCAGCGCTCAGCTTTCTTTATGGTCCAACTCTCACATCCATACATGACTACTGGAAAAACCATAGCTTTGACTATATGGACCTTTGCTGGCAAAGTGATGTTTCTGCTTTTTAATACACTGTCTAGGCTTGTCATAGCTTTTCTTCCAAGGAGCAAGCATCTTTTAATTTCATGGTTGTGGTTACCACGCTGTGATTTTAGAGCCAAAAAAAAATAAAGTCTGTCAGTGTTTCCATTGTTTCACTATCCATTTGCCATGAAGAGATGGGACCAGATTCCATGATCTTCATTTTTTTGAATGTTGAGTTTTAAGGCAGCTTTTTCTCTTTCCTCTTTCACCTTCATCAAGTGGCTCTTTAGTTCCTCTTTGCTTTCTGCCATAAGGATGGTGTCATCTGCATATCTGAGCTTATTGATATTTCTCTCGGCAGTCTTGCTTCCAGCTTGTGCTTCATCCAGCCCGGTATTTCACATGATATCAGCTATACTATTTAATAAGAAATAATAAAAATATATATTACAATAATATTGCCCTTTTAGATGAAAGAAATTTGTAATTTAGCTATTTGTAAAAGAGCCATATTAAATGAACTTGAATTATAGTACAACATAAAAGGAATCCAAGATACAACTATTCACTCATTGATTTTTTACATTCAGTACATGTTTACCAGAGGCAAGGAATTTGGCACCCCCAGCGTCCACATACACTGGGTTGTAATTTGTGAGCACAGACTGCTGGTTCAAGTCCCAGGTCTACCCTTTATACTGGGCCACTCTGGGAACTCACAAGGCTTTGGTTTCTTTGTCTATAAATTATGTGGAAGAATGTTGCCTACCTCACAGAGTTCTGAGGAGAAAATTATTTTATCCATCGCATGGTCTTATTACAGCTTCTGATCCATATAAAGGTTATATAAGTTTATGTTGTTATTATTAATTTTTGTCTCTCCATAACCTGACTCTCTTGCCTCAGGATTGTCTCAGTGGATTTATGATAAATCAGTAAAATTACAGTTCCCCTGATTTCTCCTTCAAGTAGCACTTCAAGTCCTAATGATGCTTAGGAGCATCGAAGGAGAAAGCTTGGTCTCAATAGGCACAGGCCCACACTGGCATCCTTTGAAAAGAATATTGTCCTGTGTCACCTCCCGGTTGTTATTCAGCCACTCAGTCATGTCCAACTCTTGTGACCCCATGGACTGCAGCATGCCAGGCTTCCCTGTCCTTCACCAACTCCTAGAGTTTGTTCAAATGCATGTCCATTGAGTCGATGATGCCATCCAACCATTTCAGCCTCTGTCACCCCTTCTCCTGCCCTCAATCTTTCCCAGCATCAGGGTCTTTTCCAATGAGTCAGCTCTTCATATCATGTGGCCAAAGTATTGGAGCTTCAGCTTCAGCATCAGTTCTTCCAATGACTATTCAGAGTTGATTTCCTTTAGGATTGACACCCCAGAGCTGGAGTCTAGTATGTTCAGTTCCCATCTGCCTGTACACGGAGCTGTTCATGCTATGTGCACCGCAGGAGACTCTCTGTGCAGCACTCACTCTCTGGAAATGTCTTTCTCTTACTCAGGGCTTTTGGAAATGTTGGCTGCTCTCCCATTCCACTTCTAGACCTCAGAAAACCCAGCAAATCTGCTTTTTGTCTGACTCAGGCTGTTTAATTTGCTCAGTTGATCCCATGACATGCTGGCCAGTGGAGCTACTGCAAACCTGCTGGTTTCTAGAAGAAAAGGCAGACGACCAAGGTCGCTCTCCCAACACACTGGCTTTTCCTCCCTGCCCCCAGGATCCCCCATTTTCAGCCTTGGAGTCTACTCGGGATTGTCTCCATCCTCTTACGCATGCCTCTCTTCACCCACGGATTGGAGAAAAGGGAGTGAAATGAGTGAGGAAGAGTGTTGAGAAAAACCTACTCAGTATTATTCTCCAAAACTGTTATATAGACCTCAGCCTCAGAATTCTAATGTGGAAATCAAGAATTAACTATTTGTTTGTCTTCTCTTTGCATTTCTGCTTAATAACTACATTAAGGGCAAAGACTAGAATATCCTTGTTGCTGGTGGATGGGGGAGAAGCAAGGGGAGGATTGGAAAAGTAGGAAACACTGAGGCAAGAAGTCCATTAAGCACATTGATTAATACTAATATTAATACTTAGTATTCAAATATTATCCTTCTCCACATGTATTGATAAGACTTCTTTTGAGACCCCTACCTCAGAGAGCTCCCTGATAATTGCATTACAACATAATAAGTGAAAACCCAAAAGAGAAAGCTAGTAATTCTGCCTGGAAGAGTCAGGCAACACTTCACTGAGGACGTGAGGATAATTGAACAAGGGATTCTGTTAGACACATTACTCCTTGGCGCCTGAGCCACATGTGTTTCAAGAAAGAACACTGAACTAAACCGGTTGTGAACTTGAACTAGGGAGGTAGAAAGATTCAACCAAAACTGGTCTCATTGCTTATCTTCACATTTCCGTGTAATTCTAAATTGAAGGGAACAGTTCAGTGGACACGATGGCTCCATCCTTCCATTCCTTGTATATGGGACTGCCCCCGGGCTGGAATGAAGTTGGTGATGCCAGCTTGATGCCCCCCATCCTACTGGAGCTCCTTGAAAAGCCCTGTTCTCGTGTGCCAGAGCCCAGAACTTGTGAACTGAGACCATTGAAAAAGCTTTACAGAGATTTCTCTGGTGGCCCAGTGGTTAAGACTTTGTGCTTCCAGTTCAGAGTGTATAGATTCTATCCCTGGTCAGGGAACTCAGATTCCATAAACATACATTGGTGCATGGCCAAAAAAGAAAAATATTCAAAAAAAAAAAAGCTTTACTTTTTGCAGATCAACTCTTTAAAAGCCAGCCTCCAGCAAATGTGAAATGGGTGAAGTTTTTGCAAGGCAGGAACCGCCCCATCTCGCTTTTTTGTACATTTATCCTCCTTCTAGTGTGAGTCATTTAGCTTTCACCCAGGCACTCCAAACTTCCTTTCATTTGCTATTCCACACAATTCTAGCCTTCCTTGTGCATTCTTCACATTTCAAAATCTCATATTCTTGGCCTTCCTACTTTAATCATCGAATTTACATGCTTAGTAATCTAATTCAATATATTAATCCCCAAAGAATACAAGATACATAATATACATACATATAACTTTAAATTAAATCACACCAACATGTACATTCCGTCTAATATCTTGATGTCTTATCTCCTCCAGGATATTTACATTTTAAAGAGGTTGCTTGTTTACCTGCTTTTCTAAAATGAAACACAAAAAGGAAATTCACTTATTCATCTAACCATCCAGTCATCAAATAATATTTAGGACCAACCTTCTGTGAACGGAGTACTTTGTTAAAACTTTATTGTACTACCAAGATATGAGCCTCCCCAATAGCTCAGCAGGTGAAGGATCTACCTGCAATGCAGGAGACACAAGAGACTTGGGTTCAATCCCTGGGTTGGGAAGATCCCCTAGAGGAGGAAATGACAACCCACTCCAGTATTCTTGTCTGACAAATCCCATGAACAGAGGAGCCAGGTGGGGTACAGCCCAGAGGGTCACTAAGAGTTGAACACAACTGAGTGACTAAGCATACGGAGATATACCAAAAGCTCCGGGCTTAGGGAACTTCAGACAGTAAAAGTCATAGATGAGCTTTGTGGACAATGGACTTTCCTTCTTATCTCTCAAATCACAGCACAGAGAGAACAGCTTCTCTTCTTGACTAGAATTTAGACTTCTTAAGGATTGGGTCTCTCATTCTCTTTAGTCATTCTTGCATCCCAGTGCTTTGTGTAAGTTCTGTCTGACAGACAGACATACATAGTTCTCCTTCATTGAATGAATTCCTAAGTTCAAACAAGGATATTCTTCTCCTAGGGCCAAAAACTTATACTAGATGAGTGATTTTTGTTGTTTTTGTCAATTGTTATAGTTTAATACACTGTAAAAAAATTCTAATTAAATGAACCCACCAGAGGAGGCAATGGCACCCCACTCCAGTACTCTTGCCTGGAAAATCCCATGGACGGAGGAGCCTGGTGGGCTGCAGTCCATGGGGTCGCTAAGAGTCGGGCACGACTGAGCGACTTCACTTTTACTTTTCACTTTCATGCATTGGAGAAGGAAATGGCAACCCACTCCAGTATTCTTGCCTGGAGAATCCCAGGGACAGAGGAGCCTAGTGGGCTGCCGTCTATGGGGTCGCACAGAGTCGGACATGACTGAAGCGACTTAGGAGCAGCAGCAGCAGTAGGGTCATAGAGAGTCAGATAAGACTGAAGTGACTTAGCATGCACAGAACCAACAACATTTTGTTATGTATCATCTTGAATGTAAAGCTGGTCTGCTTGGCATTCATCCTAAAGATAATTGATAATCAAGTAAATAAAAGATCCCTTTATAACCTTTCTTTGGTGGGTTTTGTATTACAAGCCTGATTACAGATGAAAACACTCAATAAGAGGCATTTATTACATATCTCTCCTACAAATGCATCAAAGATATAAAACCAGTAGCTTCTTTCTGTGATTTGAATGGTTAAAATTGTCCATCATTTGAATATTTCTCAAGTCTGAAATATACTAACATATATGTTAACTTTTAAGTTTAAGTAACTGAAAAAGTATTAAAAGTATAATAATATTAAGTCAAATTGGAATAAATATTGAAGAAACTCTTTGCAAAAGAAATGAAAAATTAGTTAATTTTTATCTTAAATACATACTGTTCCTAGAATATGTGTGAACTTATTCCTAAATGAAAATATTGTCATAAATGAATATACACATACTACTGCATCTTTGGGTAAGTTCTCATTTGGAAAGTATGATATAGATTTCATTTTGTAAAAATGAATTCCATAAAATTTGAGTCTAAAGCAGAAGGAACAGATTTTGTAATGTTTACCTTTTTAAAAGGTTACCTTTATTTTAGGATGTTTGTGGGAAATTCAATTCTGGTGCCATTCAAATCCATAAAAATGAGTGAATTATGTAGTCAGGAACAAAATTATTTCATGTACCAGCCAATATCATTCCGTAATCCTCCCAGAAAAGATGATTGTCAGACAGACTACTTCTTGCAAAAAATGCCTTCTCTATCTGATCTCTTTCTTAAACTTCATTCTCTGTTTCTCAAGATGGACCCAGGCACAGGGAAGTTCTTAGCATCAGCAGCCCACAAACCCTGTTGAGGTTTTGCTAAGGAGGGATTTTGGTCTTGCATACATGGCATACTCTTCCCTGGGAGAAGTGCGTTCTGCCAGCTCTCCCTAAGAAGCAGGGGGTTTCCTCCATCCCACTTCCACCTGTCCACCTGTTTGATCTTCATTATTCTGAGCTGCTTTTCCATCTATTGTGTGGTTCAGGAGGGTTTATGTCTTATTGTTGTAGAAGATTACATTTGCACTGTATTTCCACTTCTCCTTGTTGCCTTTGGATAACATCCAAGTGAAGAAGGGGGTAAATGACCATTGACTCGTCCAATTTCTGTTTTAATTATTTAGGAAAGTGATTTGATATGATGTTATAATAGTTCTAGGAAGGAATGATGAGCATCTAAGCCATATCAAGAAAAGAGAAATATACTTGGGTGGTAATATGGTGTTGGTTCAGGATTAATATATTGTTGTGAGGGTGTCTGAGCTAATTGTGGGTTTGGTGACAAGATTAATGGTGTCATTTGACAGAATTAAGGATACTGTCCTGAGAAGACAAATTCAGTTAAGGACATGTGTGCCTTTATACACAAACTTTACTTTTAATCACATTTGTATTAATAACTCTGTGTTGTAGATGATAAGTGCCATTTATTGAGTGCTTATGATATTATTTGCACATGTAACGTATTTGACACTTTAGATGCCTTTGTGTGTAACTATCAAGGTAAACTTGAAAAGTTCGACAATGACACATTCTGCTTGTACTAGAAATGACTGATGGTAAAGTATCGCAAACTTTGTTTTTTGTCCAATTATAGTGGCTATCGAACTTACTAGACTATTCTTAAATTCCCAGTTCTATAAATGAAGACTAAAACAATGATGATTATAATTATTATAGCAGTAATAATAATAGCAGCCATCACTTATTGTGTATTCTTTGTTTCCTGGGCACTGAAAATTGTTCTGTATACATCATCTAAGTTAATCCTTTCAACAGCTCTTTGAACTGAGTGTTATTAGCCAGATTCGGAGAAGGCAATGGCACCCCACTCCAGTACTCTTGCCTGGAAAATCCCATGGACCGAGGAGCCTGGTGGGCTGCAGTCCATGGGGTCGCTAAGAGTCGGACACGACTGAGCAACTTCACTTTCACTTTTCACTTTCATGCATTGGAGAAGGAAATGGCAACCCACTCCAGTGTTCTTGCCTGGAGAATCCGAGGGACGGGGGAGCCTGGTGGGCTGCCGTCTATGGGGTCGCACAGAGTCGGACACAACTGAGGCGACTTAGCAGCAGCAGCAGCAGCAGCAGCAGCAGCCAGATTGTTACAATGAAGAAATTAAATCTCATATGGGTTTGGTAATTTGTCCTGGATTACAGCTATTAAATATCAGAACTAATATTTTTTTAACTATTTCACTAGATTCTATCATCTATGTAAACTATTTTACTTCACTTATCCTGATAAAACACACAATTAGTAATATAGTCATAAATCGATTATTATTAGCTTCCAATAAGCATCTTTTTTTTCTTCTTTCAGCTCTACATGCACCACTAAAGCAGACTATTTAATCAGAAAGATCTCTCACCAAATACACTAACATACTTGACTTTGTTATCCATACTTGACCAGATATAAATTGTTCTGATACCTACTGGCAATCAGTAGACTTAACTAATTAAGACTTCGGTTCATGAGGCTTCTCATTTTGGAGAGTCATTTCCTGAACAGTATAGTTAATTTTGAGCATGTGATGCTGTCACCATATTCAGAGTCTTTTATTCTTTTCCATATAAATTATTAGTCTACTTTGGCACCTAATATGAGTAGTTCTTAATACTTTAAATAATAAGCAACAAAAGGCTGGGTAGTGAAATTTGGGGCTGAACTTTTTTCTTTTATGCTATGGGACTAAGTAGAATAATACAGATTTATTTCATTTATGAGACTGTAGGAGAAGAGAGGAGATACATAATTAATACTGTTTATGAGATGAGAAAATACAACATATGCAGCAACAAGAACACGTCATTTTGAGCAGGTCTTTATAGAACAGACATCCCATATTGTGTTCCTCCTTTCCCACAGTCATTGCCATGGCAATCTGGTATGCTTCGCAGTTGCTGCTGAGTAAGGGAGATGTCTCTTCTAGGAGATCTCTGTGTCAGCCAGAAAAACACAGCAGTCTCATGTGAGTCTAGAAATAAGACAAAATATATAAAATGAACAGGATTTTAGCATTTTTCTTCCCATTGGAGAAATTTCTTATGAGTCACTCTACCCACTTCTACTTCAACATTTTTCAAATCGGAAAGAAGTTTTGGAGTAGATTTTTCTCTTCAAATTAAGATTCTTTGCCAGATGATTGAAGACCTTGTCATTTCTAGATGTGACAAAATGTCCACAATGGAATAGGAAAACCTGTTATTAAGAATTGAAATTCATCTGGGTGAAAGGCATCTAATAATCCAGGCCATGTTTAATCCTCCATTTAAAAAAAAAACACATGATCCTTCATGTCATTTCATAGACCTATCCTATTGTAATTTAAAAAATGTAACTATCTGTATTCAGCCATGATGAAGCTATCATTCACTCACTCCAAAGATCTCTAAAGTCAAAGGATTTCACTGTTGTGGTTGAGATTTCAGACTAATTGTAAGAGGACAACATACGATTCAATTTTTAGATAATGTAAATGAACACATTCATGAAATCATCAGTAGTTTATAAATGTTCCTATATGATTTGGAGGCAGATGGGATTTCACAGGGATGAATGACTACCAGTAGCAGTAAAGTCAAAATCAGTAAAGGAGACAGTGGGCAAGGAGTGGGAGAGAGGAGCAGAGATGTGTTCCAGACTCAGGATTATAGGCACAAGAGTTGTGGATGGAAAACAGCAAAAAAAAAAAAAAAAAGAGGAGGATGGGAATGAATGAGTATCAACAGTCATTTGAGGGAATGAGTTGATTGAAATATTTGAATGTTGGCTAGAGGGGCTTAATTTCAATGTAATGGTTTTTAGGACACACTTCAGAAAAGAGATATAAAGGGAAAGTCATATAGAAGAAGAAAATGTAAGAATTATTCTGGAGGCTGAGTTGGCAGAGGGAGAGTCTGAAATTCACTGCAGTTGTCAAGTATGAAGTGATAACATTGTACTATAAAAATGGATTATCAAGGAAATCTTAAATTATCTGTATGGGAAGAATGGCAAGATTGGTTATGGGTTGCTTATCAGGACTACTGGGACGCAGCTTCTTTGTGTTCAGAAATGAATCATGCTTGAGTCCTAGAACATTGGGTGGATGAAGACGTGTCAGTACAAGAGAGGAGCTCAGCCATTAATGCTGTATTTGACAAGGCAGCAGGTCAGTTTTTAAGTATTAGAGATGAGTTGTCTTTGGAAGAGCCAAGTGAAGACTCTTATGTAGTCACTTCATTATATAAATAATTAAAAAGGTAATTTATAGTTTGTGGCAATAAAAATATTAGATTCATGAGAGATGAACTAGAGTTAGAGTCAACTCAGAATAATAACTTTAAACTATCAGTTCAGTTCAGTCGCTCAGTTGTGTCCGACTCTTTGCGACCCCATGAATTGCAGCATGCCAGGCCTCCCTGTCCATCACCAACTCCCAGAGTTCACTCAGACTCACATTCATCGAGTCAGTAATGCCATCCAGCCATCTCATCCTCTGTCGTCCCCTTCTCCTCCTGACCCCAATCCCTCCCAGCATCAATGAGTCAACTCTTCGCATGAGGTGGCCAAAGTACTGGAGTTTCAGCTTTAGCATCATTCCTTCCAAAGAACACCCAGGGCTGATCTTCAGAAGGGACTGGTTGGATCTCCTTGCAGTCCATGGGACTCTCAAGAGTCCTCTCCAGCACCACAGTTCAAAAGCATCAATTCTTCAGTGCTCAGCTTTCTTCACAGTCCAACTCTCACATCCATACATGACCACAGGAAAAACCATAGCCTTGACTAGATGGACCTTTGTTGGCAAAGTAATGTTTCTGCTTTTCAATATGCTATCTAGGTTGGTCATAACTTCTTCAAGGACTAAGCTTGTTTTAATTTCATGGCTGCAATCACCATCTACAGTGATTTTGGAGCCCAGAAAAATAAAGTCTGACACTGTTTCCACTGTTTCCCAAACTATTTCCCATGAAGTGATGGGACCAGATGCCATGATCTTTGTTTTCTGAATGTTGAGCTTTAAGCCAACTTTTTCACTCTCCTCTTTCACTTTCACCAAGAGGCTTTTTAGTTCCTCTTTACTTTCTGCCATAAGGGTGGTTTCATCTGCATATCTGAGGTTATTGATATTTCTCCCGGCAATCTTGATTCCAGCTTGTGCTTCTTCCAGCCCAGCGTTTCTCATGATGTACTCTGCATAGAAGTTAAATAAGCAGGGTGACAATATGCAGCCTTGACGTACTCCTTTTCCTATTTGGAGCCAGTCTTGTTGTTCCATGTCCAGTTCTGACTGTTGCTTCCTGACCTGCATATAGGTTTCTCAAGAGGCAGGTCAGGTGGTCTGGTATTCTCATCTCTTGAAGAATTTTCCACAGTTTATTGTGATCCACACAGTCAGAGGCTTTGGCATAGTCAATAAAGCAGAAATAGATGTTTTTCTGGAACTCTCTTGCTTTTTCCATGATCCAGCAGATGTTGGCAATTTGATCTCTGGTTCCTCTGCCTTTTCTAAAACCAGCTTGAACATCTGGAAGTTCACGGTTCACGTATTGCTGAAGCCTAGCTTGGGGAATTTTGAGCATTACTTTGCCAGTGTGTGAGATGAGTGCAATTGTGCAATAGTTTGAGCATTCTTTGGCATTGCCTTTCTTTGGGATTGGAATGAAAACTGACCTTTTCCAGTCCTGTGGCCACTGCTGAGTTTTCCAAATTTGCTGGCATATTGAGTGCAGCACTTTGACAGCATCGTCTTTCAGGATTTGAAATAGCTCAACTGGAATTCCATCACCTCCACTAGCTTTGTTTTAAACTATATGCCAGGCCTAATTCTGCACAGGAGGAATACAGGGCAAACAGAAGGTGAGCTCTGCCCTCAGGGAACTTACAACATAGTAGAGTGAGTCGGAGAAACTTTGAAAGTACTATCGTTCGATAAGGTATGTAAACATTGTAGGAAAGGGGAAATAGATCATCGTTAGAGATTTGAGATGGCTACATTTGCAGGGTAGCAGGAAAAACAAGAATAAATAAGATTCCACAAAAGAGAAATTTAAATGTTATAAAAAGAACTAGATATATGGTTTGAAATAGCATTGAATTAGAACTAACGTAAATGTCCATTAGTAGGAGAATTTACTTTAAATGTGAAATATTAGATAAACACTATTAAATTAGATATCTATATGCACTGACGTATGTAGATATATGTGATGTATTTAGTGAAAATGGAAAGTGCAGAATGATAGTAATCTCATGTTTATAAACTAAAACATAAATAAAAATGCACTCACACAAATATATATTTGTGCATATGCATAGAAATTGGTCAGGAAGCCTATTCACCAGTTATTAATAGTGCTTACACTTGAGGAGTAGAATCAGGAGAATCAGAAAACAGGGGCTTTCAGTGCATACATCATATATTTCAGAATTATTTTTAATTTAATGCAATGGACATGCATTTTTATCATTGAAATTCATACTGAAATAATTATAGATTCACATACAGTTGTAAGAAATTGTTCCTGTCCTACAACTCCCTGAGGTTCAGTTCTTTCTTATTTTTTCTTTTTGTCCATTTTCTCTGTTGTTCACATTGGGTAAACTCTGTTTACCTCAAGAACACTGATTCTATTCTCTGCAATATCCTATTATTGAGCTCATCCAATGAGTTTTAAATTTTCTATTATATTTTTTGGTACTGTTATTTCCATTTGACCGATGCTGAGATTTGAGCATGTGAAAACTTAACTGTAAGCTTCCTGGAAGTCAGGGTAAAGCAGGAAACAAAAATTATGCATCTTCCTTTATGAGAAGTAGAAACACAACAATTCTCAATAATATCAAAGAATTTCCTAATCTTCTCCTGAGAGAAAGTTCTCACTACAGGAGTAGTTCTCAGAATAACCAGTAAGCAACTGAATGTACGCTTCCTCAATGACTCAGTGGTAAAGAATTCACCTGCGATGCAGAAGAAACATGAGTCACAGGTTCAATCCTGGGTTCGGGACGATCCCCTGGAGGAGGAAATGGCAACCTACTCCAGTATTCTTGGCTTGGAAATCCCATGGACAGAGGAGCCTGGCAGGCTACAGTCCATAGGGTTGTAAAGAGTCAGACATGCACACTCTGAGTGCTGAATGTATTTTCTGCATATCTCTTGAGGGAAATGTTATAGTCCAAAAGAAAATCTAAATGATTACTCAGTCTCAAATTACAGCTCAGGTCACCACAGTTGACAAGGAGAAACGTTATTACAGAGGGAAACAGAAGGACTTAGTAATGAGTTGGGGAAAGAGCTTAGTTCCATAGAAACTCCCAGGTCTGAGAGGAAGCAATTGCATACATTGTGATGGTTTAAAAGTATGTGTAACGGTAGCTGCTAAGGAACGTCCCAAGAGTGGGAAAGACCAGTTTATCTTAATTAAGACACTTCATGGCAGACCAGTTATTTGAGTCATGGGTTTCTATGGGCTTTCTGGCAAAAACTGTAGAAAAAGAGAGGTCATTGACAAGTTAGACAGCTGAATGAAATTACTGTCTACAGTATCCAGGAAGAGTGGGAATCATTGTTCAGCAGAAACCTGGGGGGTCTGAACTTTCAGCAGAGGGAGGTTTAAAAGGGAATCATGTTGAGAGACCTACTGGGAAAAATGATTCCTTGAATTTGGTTTTCACTGGGTGGCCTGCTGGATGGAATGAGTGGGAAGATTTCATTGAGGAGGTCATTAGGTTGTAGTCTAAATACACTATTTGGAAACCAAGCTAGGATTGCTTCTAAGAAAGTCAGTCGTATCAAATGTAGGAGGAAATATGAAATGAGAATGAAGGGGGGCACAGGTGGGTATTAGTATTGTTGGAGAGCATTTTCATCTAAGAGAATGAAAGAATGGGAGCGAAGATGTAGGAAAGACCCAGGAGGTAGGAAAGGAGGCTATAGCTAGTATTCTAAGATGAAAGGATCTGTGAAAAGTCACCCAGAAGGAGTATATTATTGGGACTGTTGTTGTCGATAAATGGTGTCAGGTCAAAAGGATAACTCAAAAATGCCCAAGATACACATGAAGAAATTGTGGAGGAAGGAATAGGATCACAGGTTTTAGGAAGGAAACTGACCATGAGAAGGCAGATTTCTCAAGAAGATACAAGGTAGAACATCTAGAGCTCTAAAAGACTTTGGATGTGGAAAGGCACACATCTCTGCTTCTGCTCTTGAAAGGAAAGATGAGAATATGAATGTGCAGATGGCTTGAAACCCTGATATGCATAAATTAGAATTTTATTTTTCTATGACTTACTTTCTGTACAACGGCCCATTTCAATATGGTGATGGAAAGCTCAAGCCATTCAAGACTCTCTGTCTTCCATTTTCCTGGTCGTTATTCCTCTCAGGCCACTGCTGAAGGATCCCTTGCTTCTATCAGTCTGTCAATAGCTCTGTGATTTTTCCATGACATTCAAGGAAATCCTGGCTCCAAGTTGATGCCTGCATGGCTCAGTGAAAGTGAAGTGAAGTCGCTCAGTCGTGTCCTACGCTTTGTGACCCCATGGACTGCAGCCTACCAGGCTCCTCCATCCATGGGATTTTCCAGGCAAGAGTACTGGAGTGGGTTGCCATTTCCTTCTCCATAGAATCTTCTTGACCCAGGGATAGAACCCGGGTCTCTCACAAATGTCCCCAGTACTGTGTGCATACCCTTAGACATTCACTGTCTGGAGTCATGCTTCTGCCTCACCCACGAAGTGCAGTGCATGGCTCAAGGACTCTCACACTTCTGTTCTCCTCAAGTCTGCCCCATCAGTCCTCCATTTTTCTTGTCTAGAGGTGGAACACTGACCTGGTGCAGGAAGGTATATGCTCCATTCACATGGCATTTTACTTATATACTTGTACCTGTCTGAAGCCCTTACCATTTCTGCAAAGGCTTTTGCTCCTGTGACCAGCCAAAAAGACTCTCCCTTTTTTTGTGGGGGTTAGGGGGCTTTTCCTCTGGGTCATACCTTCCCCAAAGTAATGAACACAACCATCTTATTTTCTTGAATATTTTGGGATGGCAGGGAGATGGACTAAACTAGTTAACATTTCTAAAATATTGAAATGCCACAAATACCAAAGATGTAGAGAATGAGAGTTTATTGTGTACCTGCAAAGTACCAGGCACTTCATCCCTAGCAATGTTTTAAATGTAGATATTATTTTTACCCCTGTCTAATGATGAAAAAACTGAGGCTGTGCAAGTTTATACAACATACAAATAAATAGTCATATCTCTGGTGAGTGGCAGAGCCACTTCTCTCTGAAATGTACACTTCATTCTTCCTCTGAAAGTAAAGGGCAGAATGCAGTGTGAATAACATTCAGAGAAAGCCATAGTGAATATTCCTGGCTCTAGTCACCTGTAACTAAATGATGGTGGAAAGGGCTGGTGGAGTTAGAGAAAGGAAGGCACTGGTGGATATCAGAGGGAGGGAGAGGTGGAGAAGTTGATGCCTCATAAGACTATCTGTTGAATTCTATTCAAAGCACCATATTAAAAGCAGAAGCAGCACCTGTGGCAGGAAGCCAAAACTGATCATTGCTGGCAGACATATAGAGGGATAATCGAAGGATAATAGAGAGGTAAGTGATCATAACAACTAGCACAGGGTGGCAGAGAGAAGCCTTATGTTTTGGAATAAGGAACACAGGACTGAATTTGAAAGTAACATGGTACTTCATAACAAGGAAGCAAAGATGGAGGGTATAAGAAAAGGTGAAGAAATTTGAAACCATGATGTTGGAGAGATCATATAATCCCATGTTACTCCCCCATTTTCTTATTGCCACATCTTATCCAGTGGGTTTTAACTTCAAGTAGCAATCTAAGAATTGTTCATTGCTTGATGATCTGGAAACAATACCATGGACTGAAGGTACCAGCTCTCTTTTCCTTCTCTTTATATGTAGGAAGAAAGGAAGAAGTCGAAAACTGTACAGAAGAAAGAATATGACTTTAGAGTAATTTGACATGATTTCAAATGCAGATGCAATTTCTTCTGTGTGATCGTGAATGAAGGAATAGTTATATTTGTATGACCACTTGGTTGAGAGGCTTTAAGGTTATGATCAGGTGCCTAGTGTAGGACCCTGAACATAGCAGGAGCTCTGCAAATGTAAATCATTTTTCCTACACCTTTATTCATTCAACAGATATTTTTAAAGCAGTTAATTTTATGCCACAGATAATGTATTAATCATCATAGGCCACCTTATACTGAAGTAATAAAGACCCCTTAATCTCATTTGCTTAAACACAACAGAAGTTTAATTCTCCCACTAACTAAGAAGTCTGCTGTTTATTTAGATGGCTTTATTGGGCATCTCTTCTCCATGTAGCAGTCTGGATCACTTCAGTCTTTTATCCTAACCGTCTTGATATAAGACCTCTTCAAGGATCACTGCAACAGAGAAAATGCTGTCCAGAACTGCTCTTAGAAATTTCTGCCTGGAAGTGACACACATCACTTAGCTGGCAATCCATTGGTCAGAACTAGTCCTGTAGCCTCTCCTACTTCAAGGGGATGAACATGGAGTCTTCTGTGTGCCCAGAAGAAGAGAAGAACTGGATATTGATGCATACAAGGAATGCCTTCCACTAGCAAGGCACTAGGTACTTAGTAGTAAACAAAGCAGGCATCATTTATCTTTTCCTCATGGACCTCTCAGTCCAGAGTGATATGGGAAAGCTATGGCATCCGAAAAGAGCCAGGTTTCTTCCCAGGCAAGGCAAGGAACTAGATCAAAGTGATTGCATTCAATAAGTATAATGTTATGTGGGAAAACAGGAAAGGGTAACAGTTGAGTATAAGTGACAAGTATGGAGAACTTAGCAATCCTCAATAAATATTTACTGAATGAATGTTAAGAATAAGAAGAAATTTAGCTCTAAAAAAACTAAATGGGAAAGGCGACAGAGAGAGAACAGATATAGGAAGAAAAAACACATGGAAACAGTTTATGCTTTTCAAATGTTCTGAATAATATTTGGGAATAAAAGCTGTTCTTGCTATATCTGCTGCTTCCAGTAAGCCTGAAATATTCTGTGCTGGTCTCTTCTGCCATAGTTGGGCTGCAGAGGAATGTGTTCCCAGCCAGACTGTTTCATTCTTACCTAGTCAAGAATGTGGGAATTGTTGGGAGACTTGGACTCTGACTCATCTTCTAGAATGTTTTATGATGAATCAAGATAGCTTGATGGGCAGCTGTCAAATATGAAGGTGTCACAGGCAGTGAGTAAATGTGCCACTATAAATACTGAAAATGCCGCAGAGTTAGGCAAAAACCTATGAATACAATTGTATGGCAGAATCTTAGAGAGAGGTGATTCCTTAAAGCTTTAAAATGATTTATATAAAAAAGATTTATTAAAGGAATGATAGAAAACAAGTAAAAAAAGACATTTATAATATATCCCCTACACATAAACCCTGTTAACATTTCAGTATAGTTTACCTGGTACTCTATCACCTCCCTTTTACTTAACAGTATTTTCCACGTCAAAAAATATACTTCTGCAAAATTATTTTTCATGGCTGCATGGTATTGTATCATATGTATGTCTCAAAATATATTTCTTCATCATCCCATTAGGTTGTTTACAGATCATTGCCATTATAAACAATGCTCTTAAAAACTTACCTTGACTGAATTTCTATGCACCTCTTTATTTCAGAGAGTAATTTTTCTAATTGGAATTACTATAGTAAGAATTATGTATAATTCAAGGCTTATTCTGTACATTACCAAATTGCCCTCTAAAATATTGTTGCAATTTATATTACTACCAACAGTGGATAAGAGCAGAAGAGTATTTAGGAATCCATAGTCTACAAATGTAGTTATAGAGAATTGACTATATTATAAAAATGTGTTTAATCTTGTCAGCTGTTCACAAAAAGGGGCCCTTAAAATATTATTTTTAAATCCTCCATCCTGTATTTCATGCCTTACGCTAAAATCATAAGTATGAGAATTTCACATTAGATTTCTTAGAAAAGAATTTGAGACAGATTCACATATTCTACTAAATGGGCTCATTAATATCATGGGTGCTAGGATAAGATCAATGAATAATTCATTGGATATCTGCAATGATTTTCTCTGTTGACAGAATATATTGAGATCTGCCATTGATATATCCAGGCCTTGCTATATGGCTGTTAAATATCCATTCACGTCTTTAATGATCCTCTGAATAGTAGGCAACTTCTTGTTTGTCTAGAGAAAACCAAGAAAACTTCAGCTGAATTGACTACGTAAACTGAAAAAGACATAGATGAAATAGTCAAGTGTCTACTTATAATATGTATTGCACTAATTTAGACATAAATAATACTTTAAAACACATATCATGCATAGAGTATTTTTACAAGTATTTCTCTTTTCTCAACCTTATAGTTCATGAAGCAGTTTTAGTTCAGTTCCCCGCTTCCATGCATTCTTGACATCAGAAGGGTACCACCTTTTCAGGCAGCTGGTATGTTTCTACCACCTGTCATCTGGAATTTAGTCTAAGTAGTTTTGGGGTACAAGATTGTGAGAATGTACGATGCCATCCCTGGAAATCTTTCCTCTACCTTAAAAGCCCACTTACTACTCATGGTCTCTAGTAACCACTTACTCTGATACTTTTTTTTAGTGATCTTTAAAATACTTGTTTTCAACAGTACTTTCAATTATTAAGTCATATCTCCCAAAATAATTACTAACTCCGTATTAAATTCCTTGACTTCTGTTTTTACCGGTCCCATCAAGTGAAGGACTGCTAAAACTATTGAAAATTCTCATCAATTGGCGTCTTAGATTTAAGGCAACTTCCTTAAACTGTACTTTGTGAAAAATAAAGTGAAAGAGTGCCTGGTATTATGAGAGACTTTATAAGGACTTTAGATAAAATGCCTCTTTTTCTGAGGGATAATTATGCAGAAGAAAAATCTCACCTTACATTCATCCATATATTACAGTTTAAACAGAAAGAGAGGGGATCTATACAAATCTCTTTTGTGTTCTTATGCAAAGTGACTATTGAATATGAAAGCTTTTTTCCACCTATAAAAAATATCTTAAGAATACAGTAGGATTGTCATGCATTTATCTTGTATAGAAACACTGAAAATATAGGTTCGTGGATCCTACTTCTTTGAAAATATTCACATTGGAATTTTTTAAGAACTACAGCTTCTACCCAATTAAACATCCTTCCAATTCCAAACTGCATCTACTTTTATTTTAATACAAAACAAACCAACAAACAAACAAGCAGCAGAAAATATTTAGAATAGATATTCTCTTAAGGAACTGTAGTGAAAATTTTTGTAACTCAGAATGAAAACTTTAGAGAATCGAGTGGCTAAATTTCCCTGTAGTGTTTCTCCCTCTTTAAAATATGTTATATTGTTTCCATTCTTTTCATCTAAGTATTTCCAGAGTAAAATAACCTATGTTACAGATTAGGTGGCAGCTATTTGATCGATGTGGTTGAAGATAGCATATGGGGTATTCTTTAAATATTTAAAATCTTTGTTCTTGCCCATTGCAGTAGAATATATGAGAATTACCCCCAAAACTTCCCAATAGTACATGTATGTAAAACCTGTCATCTTAAAAAGCAATGAACATTTTACCACTGCTTTCTTTGTTATTTGAAGCAAATCAAAGTGAGAGATACAGAGCTTAAAATAAATTGTTACAGAACTCTAATTCTATAAGATCTTACAATTCCAGGAGATTATAAATGCCGTTTTAAAATGTTAATCAGAAGATGCATTTGTTTTAATTCTTCATACTGAAAATATTGACTGAATTGTGAATTAACACATTTAGGGTTGCAGATGTCATTTTTCATGAGATTTCCTGAATGATGTAATTTTCATATTTCATATAGCAGTTTGATCAATTTACAGATTTATTTTACATAATTAGTTGGTAAATGAGAAATTCAATTGCTGATATATAACTATTCCTCTGTAATATAGAAAATAAGTTTAAATTCTGAATTATAAATAAAAAAGCAAATATTTTGAAGACATCTGGTCCACATCTGTCTGAAATAAGATAATTTAAAACAGTGTAATTAACTGCAAGAAATACTGAAATATTCACACCTTAGAATGTAAAAAATAACTCATTCCATTTTAGTGTGATTTTTTGAATTGGTGAATTTTTTTTTTTTAATTTTAGTGTCCTTTAGCCTCTCATTCTGTCATTACAAAGAAGACTGACAAGCTAAACAAACAAAAATAATCCATGTTTTTCAAAGGCTAATAAATGAAAGAATTATCTTTATTACTATTCTTTTATGTGTTGACTAACCTCCACTCCTAAGTTAATACTCATCAGACTTAGACTCAGGCCTACCCCCCTTTTGATGTATTTATAATTCTCCATTCAATTATTTAAAATGAGAGATTAGTGAGAGAGTCTGTAATCTCACTCCCTAAATTGTGTGTTCCTTGTGGACACAAAGAAACTCAGTAAATGTGAGAGAGAGGTATTCAGACTCACGGAAATGAAAAGCATCTTTGGTACATTCTCATGATCAGTAGAGAATTGTCGTTTGAAGACTGATCTTTTCTTTTGTTAAAAACCTGTGTTAAGTGGAAAATTAACCATTTTAGGAGAAATGAAAATACTCTAGACTTTCTATGCATGCCTGCTCAGTCACTTAAGTCATGTCTGACTCTGTGCGATGCTATGGACTGTAGCCTGCCAGGCTCCTCTGTCCATGGGATTCTCCAAGGCAAGAATACTGGAATAGGTTGCCATGCCTCCAATGGATCTTCCCAACCCAGGGATCGAACCCGTGGTGTCTCTTGCATCCCAGACAGATTCTTTACTGGTGAGCCACCCAGGAAGCCCAGACTTTCTATGTTCTAACCCCAAAATGTGAAAAACGTGATACATTTCTTCCTTAATGAAAAGCTGCAGAACCTTAAAACTTTGATAGGACTGAATTTCGATCCATGATAGAGAAGTTAGGGGTTCCCTGGTGGTTCAGATGGTAAAGAATCTCTCTGCAATGCAAGAGGCCCAGGTTGAATCCCTGGATTGGGTAGATCCCCTGGAGAAGAATTTGTCTACCCACTCCAGTATTCTTGACTGGAGAATCCCATGGACAGAAGAGCCTGGCAAAGTTAGATTCATGAACACACACAACAATAATGCTACAGTATAAGGGTAGGGGAAGATCTCTGCTCTGATGCCAGAGGCTCTCCTAACAGTAGACCAGGAGAAGAATTGAGCCTATGAGAAGTGAAAACTCTTTTCCTAATACATGCCCTAAGATATCACAAGTTATATTTTGTGTTTTTACTTCCAGGGAGCATGATAAAGATCCAGAGAGTTTTTTTAAGGTATTGATGCATCTTAAGGACTTAGGACTCAATTTCCACGTATCTGTCCTTGGAGAAACCTTCACAGAAGTCCCAGGTATCTCTCTTGTATTTTCTAGTGTGTATTTTTATAGATGATGTAAGCTCTACAACTTAAGTATTAATTTCCATGTTTCCCTTTGTTAGAATAATCAAGATGAGCGCTGTTAACCAAAAGATTATACGATGGCATTAAAGTGTGATTCAATTAAAAAAATACTTAAGTAAGCATTCTTTAAGTTGAGAACGTGAAGTCATCTCTTTTATCAAATATAGTTTATACAATGCATCTTGATGTAAATAAAATATATTGCTTTAGGCATCTTAACAGTTAAGGAAAGTAGGAATTTATAATTGGATATACAACCTCTCACCTCAGGGTCACTGGTTTGAATCCTACTCTCTCTGGTAATGACTGAAATACATTACCATCTGTTAGGTGGCCTGTGTAAAGCATTTTGGCATCAAACTTGTAAAGTGGAGTAGATACATATCATAGCTGTCATTGGTCCATGCTTTTTTAATTGAACTTGAGAAAGCAAACAGAAATCTGAAGCTGATAGCAGCAAGTCTTCTCATCCCTAATGCCATAGGGAGCTTCTTCTGAACCATTTCCTTCACCCTGCATCCTCACTGAGCATGTCTGTGTCAGAAGATGGGAATCTTGACCACCATTCTAAGGTCTTAAATGTTCATGTTTTTTAAGTTTTGGATATTCAACTTTTTTTGTAAACTCCAAGTATGCATGAGTGGGTTCTCAGTTGCTAAGTCTTGTCTGACTCTTTGCAACTCCGTGGACTGTACCCCACCATGTTCCTCCATGCATGGAATTTCCCAGGTAAGAATACTGGAGTGAGTTGCCGTTTCCTTCTCCAGGGAATCTTCCCAACTCAGGGATGGAACCTGCATTTCCTGCATTGGCAGGCAGATTCTTTACTACTGAGCCACCTGGGAAGCCCAAACCCCAAGTATGCAGACAAGGAAAGTTCCCATCATCATGCTCTATGACTCTGAAAGTGTTAGTCACTCAGTCGTGTCCAACTCTTTGCACCCCGATAAACTGTAGCCCACCAGGCTCCTCCATCCATGGGATTTTCCAGGCAAGAATACTGGGGTGGGTTGCCATTTCCTTTAAGGACCATGTAAACGTTACCCTCACTTAGCCAGTACTTTGTGATTCTGGTATGATGTGAGGAAGTACACCGAGCTTGTACCTCAGTAGCCTCATCTGATATGGCTCATCCTCTGCCTCCTGCACTTGTGGACACCAGCCTCTTTTTAGTTCCTCTAAGTTTCCAAACTTCTTTAAACCTCTGGACATTTGCCTGCTGCTGCTGCTGCTAAGTCACTTCAGTCGTATCCGACTCTGTGCAACCCCAGAGACGGCAGCCTACCAGGCTCTGCCTTCCCTGGGATTCTCCAGGCAAGAACACTGGAGTGGGTTGCCATTTCCTTCTCCAATGCATGAAAGTGAAAAGTAAAAGTGAAGTTGCTCAGTATTGCCCGACTCTTAGCGACCCATGGACTGCAGCCTACCAGGCTCCTCCATCCATGGGATTTTCCAGGCAAGAGTACTGGAGTGGGTGCCATTGCCTTCTCCAGGACATTTGCCTATTTGTTTGTTATTCATTTGATCTCAGCTCAGGTGTATTTTCTTTCAGTGTGAAACTTTATCATGGTCTCATGGCATCCTATACTTTTACCTTATGATACTTTCCTTAGTTTCTAATCATATAATTATGTGAAATTTCTTATCTCACTGCCACACATACACACAAACACAAAGTAGAACATAGGTGCTGGGCAGACAAGGGTTGTGACTATCTCATTCATCACTGTTCCTCAAAGCCTAGTGCAGTGCCTGACACAAGGCTGGAACTCAGTGAGTGTTTGTTGGGTAAACAGGTAAAAATACTGTGAACTTCCTGTCTTCAAGCAATTTATAGTTTTCTTAAAGAAGGAACAGTTTTGCATAAGCAGAGGAAACAGGAAGGGAAACACAGGATAATATAATTATACATGAGTACTGACACATGTGGCTTACTTAGAGTAGAATGTTAATTGAAGGGCTAGCACTTGAATAGCCAGAGGATTAGGATTAGGATCCCAAAAGGGGAAGCAACATGGGAAAAGCATGGAGAAGCAAATATTACAGATATTATACTGAAATGAGAGAACAATTTCAGGGATTAGTGCTATGAGATCCCTAAGTAAAATAGAAGATTCTGCATACAAAAGTTAGTAAGTAAGTAATACATAGACAGGGTAGAGCCAAAGTATGGAGGATCTGCAAAGTAGGTTGCTGCTGCTGCTGCTGCTAAGTCGCTTCAGTCATGTCCAACTCTGTGCGACCCCAGAGACGGCAGCCCACCAGGCTTCCCCATCCCTGGGATTCTCCAGGCAAGAACACTGGAGTGGGTTGCCATTTCCTTCTCCAATGCATGAAAGTGAAAAGTGAAAGTGAAGTCGCTCAGTCGTTCCCGACTCTTAGTGACCCCATGGACTGCAGCCTACCAGGCTCCTCTGTCCATGGATTTTCCAGTCAAGAGTACTGGAGTGGGGTTCCATTGCCTTCTCCAGCAAAGTAGGTTAGGTAAAGGTAAAAAATAGGGAGCCTTGGTCTTGAACTGGAAAGAGATATGATGAAACCTGTATTTTAGGAGGATTTCTGTTGTTGCAGTGATATGTAGGCAGAATCACAGTAAGACTGCAGGATCATCCAAGCATGGGCTCTGTGAGGTAGTTTGTTTTTGTTCAGTCACTAAGTCATGTCCGACTGTTTGTGACCCTAGGGACTGCAGCACACCAGACTTCCCTGTCTTCCGCTATTTCCTGGAGTTTGCTCAAAATCATGTCCATTGAGTCAGTGATACTATCCAACCATCTCATCCTCTGTCATCCCCTTCTCCTGCCCTCAGTCTTTCCCAGCATCAGGGTCTTTTCCAATGAGTCAGCTCTTCACAACAGGTGGCCAAAGTATTGGAGCTTCAGTTTCAGCATCAGTGTGGTGGTTGGTGGCAGAAAGATTAGTGAGACGGCTGTAGGAGAGAGAGATTCTCAAGGAAAACACGGAAAAGAATTTGGTAGATGGATGGCTGTTGAGAAAGAAGGAAGAAAAAAATCAGCTTATTTGCAAAGCTGATGATTTCAGTCTCGTTTTTGCCAGTATTGAGATGTTTGTGGATGAACTGAGGCAAGTGGCTGGAGAATACCACTAAGCAGAGGGCTTCTCAGCCAGCTTCACTGTTGGGTAATTTTAAGCCACCACTACAAAGAAGACTAGGTTTTTCCTCAAAGGGCCATGTTTTTGGAATCACAGCTCTCCCTTCCCACCCGTTTAGCAATTTAGAGCAGCATCGTGGGGATTGAAAGTGGGATGGGAAGCAATTAGGGGCCTGAGAACTGAGTGCTCAGTAATTACAGGCTCAATCTTTTACTCACTTTGGCCTGACCTCAACACATACTTATTGAACACCTTGGAAGAGGGATTTCACGGTGAACAGGATGCAGCCTGCGCCTCAGGGAGCCCTGCCCTGGGGAGACACTTCCGTATGAATGCTGTGGATCACTGTGGGATGCTGTGGATCACTGTGGGATGCTGTGGATGACCACAGGAAGAGTCCTGTCACCTATGCACACACTTCTGTTACTCCCAGTCTCAACTGGTACTCCCTTCTGCCTTCGCCTCTGGCCCATCTGTCACGTCAAACGTGAATCAGCTCTTTAAGGCTGCAGCCCTTCACCTTGCACATGAGAAGAGCGCGGGTTGTTGGCTTGATGAATGAGTCTGATGGCTTTCCAGGTTGTGCTCCTAGACGGCCACATTGCAGTCTTTACTCCAAAGGTTTCCTAACAGGACATTTCGTGTAACTTCAGTTGTTTGCATCACTGTTCGGGCTTGACAAGCACTATGGTGTATTTCAGACATTGTTCTAAGCCATTTATAAATGTTAAACCTTTAACCTCTTAGCAGTCTTGTTCAGCATTACTATCTCCATTTTTCTTAGTGGGGGAAACTGCACTAAGGTACGGAGGTACACCGAGGTACAGAGACGTTAAGTGAGGTCACATAACTATGTAGTATTTTTAACCACTGTGCTGTGCTACATTTCCATTTTCTTGTTTTGTGACCCAAGTGTTTCTCTAAACATTTTTTCCTAGAACTCACCATCTAGCACTTCACACAAAGGGTTACCTAGCAGGTATAGGGTCACAAAGAGTCAGACAGGATTTAGTGACGAAACAGCAACAACAACAAAAGCAGGTATACATTTCTTTGCCTGCTGCCTCTTCCAGGTGCCCTATTCGCATATCTAAAACCCATACTTTAACACCAACTTCTCTCTGTTGAAACTATACAGTATCAGCCAGAAGAATAACTCAGGACACTGTTAACATTTGTGAGCAAGTGGCTTTCTTGTAAATAATTGCAAAAATAGTTATTATTATGCTGTTCATTGCTCCTGTTGACAGAATAGAAGCAGATATTTGCTACTTGCTTGGTCCTTTGCTGAGTTATTTCATGTAATGCTCATGATCATCCCAGCGGAGTATGTATTATTATCCCATTTGATAGATGGAAAAACTGAGTCTTTGAAAGTTTAAGTCACTTTGATTATACTGTTTGTGGGTCAAATTTTGTCTTTCACAAGCAAAATCAAGACAGGTTTAATACATGACAGCAGGGCCATTAATTACTCTTTTTGAGATATGATTTACATATAACATTGTATACATTTAAGGTGTACAGTGTGATAATTTGATACATTTACACATTGCAACATGATCATCAGTGTAGTTCTAGCTAAGGCCTCTCTCACATCACATAATTATTTCTTTTTTTGTGATAAGAATATGTAAAATCTAGTCTTCAAGCAATTTCAAAGTATATAATACAGTATTGTTGACTATAATGACTATGCTGTACTTAAAAAAAAATTGTTATTGCATTATAATATACATACCATACACTCCACTTGCACATTTCAATGATTTTTGGTGTATTTACAGAATTGTGTAATTATCACCATGCATACAGTTTGTTTGTTTGTTTGTTTTTTTGGCCATGGGTCATTCAGGGTCTTAGTTCCCAACTGAAGATCAAACCTGCACCCTCTACAATGGAAACAGAGTCTTAACCACTGGACATCCAGGGAAGTCCCCACTATGCTATTCTTTTGATCTCTAGGACTTATTCTTACTCTACTTGAAAGTTTGTACATTAATTACTCCTTATTCAACTTCTTTCTCCTTCCCTCTCCACAGAGCTTGTAGGAAAAGGTAACATATTTCTGAGCAATGGCATTAGCACCAATGAGTTTTACTGCCCTTTTTGATGCAGCAATCTATTTTAAATTCCTTTTGAAAATATTAAAACCACAGTAGAGCAACTTTGTAGAGTTTTCATACTGTTGATTGTTTTCAAATTATGTTGTTGCAAGGTTTTTATCATCCTTTTTTCTGAAAAATGTGATAGAGTAAGATTATTGATTCTAGTTCATTTATAGCTACATAGTTTATAGCTCTTTTGTATCATCCTTTCATCTTACAAAAGAGGAGCATGACCTAGTACAGTGACTATTCCAAGTGCTCAGAGCTGAGCACAGTGTGTGAGACAGGCAGTAGTAGATTGCTGCAAGGTTGGGAGTAGAACATAGGAGTCAGTCCTCTCATCCCTACTCCTATATGTGTTCAGTAAGTGTTTTTCTGTTTTGTTTTGTTTTGTTTTGGCTGTGCTGGGTCTTTGTTGCAGCACGCCGACTTCTCTAGTTGTGGTGTTTGGGCTTAGTTGTCCCAAGGTATGTGGGATATTAGTTGCCTGACCAGGGATTGAACCCACATCCCCTGCATTGGAAGGCAGATTCTTAAGCACGGGACCACCAGGCAAGTCTCGGTTTTGTATGTTTTATGCCAAGTACTAAACGAGATGTTTAGGTTGAAGTGGTGAATAAAGCAAAATATCTTTTGTGATGTTTGCATCACAGAAGTAGTCCAACTCCAGTGCTTTATTCATCAGTTCCTAGAGCACTTAGGACATGCCAGGTACTGTTTGAAGCCCCGTGTGCATTGCCTTCTATTTTTCCTTTTAATTAATTTAATTTTAATTGGAGGCTCATTCCTTTACAATATTGTAGTGGTTTTTGCCATACATTGACATGAATCAGCCATTTGTGTACATGTGTCCCCCATCCTGAACGCCCTCCCCCCAACTCCCTCCCCATCCCTCAGGGTCTTCCCAGTGCACCGGCCCTGAGCACCCTGTCTCATGCATCGAACCTGGACTGGCGATCTATTTCACATATGGTGATATACTTGTTTCAATGCTATTCTCTCAAATCATCCCAACCCTCGCCTTCTCCCACAGAGTCCAAAAGTCTGTTCTTTATGTCTGTGTCTCTTTTGCTGTCTCACATATAGGGTCATTGTTACCATCTTTCTAAATTCCATGTATATGTGTTAATATACTGTATTGGTGTTTTTCTTTCTGACTACTCTGTATCCAGTTTCATCCACCTCATTAGAACTGATTCAAATGCACAACAGCCCTGTAAATTAAGCTCTGTTGTATCATTTTACAGCTGAAAAAAGTAAGAAACAGGGAGATTAAGTCACTTGCCTGAAATCACACATCCATCCAGTTTTCAATCCACAATTCAAACCTTGTCAGTCTACCTTTCTGCCATTATCCTCTAAGTGGAAACCATAAAATTATCCCTATTTTATAGGTAAGAAAGCAGAAGGTGATAATGGTGGAAAATTCCTGGCTACACATATGAAATCATTTCCATTTTCTCTAATAATTTCTATGCAAATGGAAAGTTTAAAAACAAACAAAGAACCCCCACAAAGCCTCAGATTCATTTCCTAAATATATCACTCCTCAGACATTAGAGTGAACTCCCTCTTCTTTCTGCCATCTGTCTTCATCACAAGAAAGGTGTCAAAAACAATATGAAGTGGAAAGATATTCCAAATAATACTTGGCATATATTTACTGTTCAATAAATACTATTTGAATGAATGAAGAATAAGTCTAATGTAACAGAATAATGTTTACATACCATATCAGGTATATAAGAACCTTTGTTGAAATGATTTCCAAATATTAGAGAATTAGTGAATGAAAATAGAGAACCCTAAGACTTAAGGAAGCTCTAAATGGTTCTATATTATATTTTCTGTTTTCATATAAATGACCTTGATTTAACCTAAATCTATTTTTCAATCTGTTCTTATATTTCAGCTCTTACATCAATCAGAATAAGCTAAATTATGCCAAACTAACAGCCTTAAAAATCTCAATGGCTTAAAACACTTAACATTTATGTTTTTATTCATTCTGTGTACTTATATTGCAGGTGAGCAGTAGTCTTCTACTCATATGGTCATTCAGGAACCTAAACTTACAGAGAGAGACCCAAGCCTTCACCATCACAAGCATTACCTGTTACTATGCCGGGTGGAAGAGAAAGCTGGGAGGTTCTTTCGTTAGCAAGTTACTGCTCTGGCCTAAAAGTGACGTTGCGTGTGTGCGTGCTCAGCCACCAAGTCATGTCCGACTCTGTGCCACCCCATGGACTGTAGCCTGCCAGGCTTCTCTGTCCATGAAATTTCCCAGGCAAGAATACTGGAGTAGGTTGCCATTTCCTTCACCAGGGGATCTTCCCGACCCAGTAATCAAATCTAAGACTTCTGCATTGACAGGCATGTTCTTTACCACTGAGCCACCAGGGAAGCCCAAAAGTGACAAAGGGTTCCACTCAAATCTTTGTCCAGAACTTGTTGAAGGGTAGTGCCCAACACTAAGCGGGCCAGGAAATGCAATCCTGCTTTGAGCCCAGAATGGGAGAAAGCAGAAATAGCTGGTGCAAAGCGCTGTTGACACCATAGCTCCCTATCCAAGATACCTGTCTTGGTCTGATATCTGGGTGAGTCTTCCCTGTTGAATTAATAACTTTTAATAAATACGAGAGTACTGCTCATGGTCTTCTTGCTGGAGACAGCCCAGCTAGTGTCTGCAGGCACATTGAGCGACTGTGTCCCATTCAGCAGTCCATACAAAGTCGAGCTGGGCTCTGTGGGAATGGAGTTAATGATCACTTATGGTGATGGCATTTTGAAAAGCTTATAGTGTCAGTCAGCAGTGGTTTAGCCCTTCACCCCTAGGGGATGTTTAGCAATGCCCAGAGACATTTTTTGGTTCTTACAGCTGTTGAGGGGAGGATGCTACTGGCATCTAGCGGGTAGAGGCCAGGACGCAGGACAGTCCCTTAAACTGCACAAGACAGTCCCCACACAGAGAATTCTCCAGCCTAAAGCGTCAGTAGTGCCACAGTTGAGAAGCTGTGATTCTATGAATTCAAGTCAGAAGTCAGGTTTCGGACTGGGTCCTATAGTTGTTTAGATTAAACTCAGTTAATCCATCTGTGCAGTACAAAAGAGGAGATTGGTGGGAAAGAGAAATGCTAATAATAATTATGATAATAAAACCACCCACCCTAACTCACCTCTTGTGAGTTATAGTGAGGATTTCAGGCACAGTAACATAATTTGGGGGAGAGTACTTTCTAAACTTTTAATACTGTTTGGTTTTTATTATAAGACTCATGAACTTCTCTTCAGTTTATATATGGAGTGAGTCTTTAATGCATTTTGTATCTGAAGAGGACATTAATGATGCTGAACCTTAAAAGTTCATTCTTGCCATTATTTTAATTATTTTTAATCCAAAAATTGAAAGGTCACTCTGCCACATAAAGCATCCATCAGACTCCATGTTACAAATGAACCAAAAAGCCTAGAAGCTTCACAGTGTAAATATTTTAGCTTTGGCCAGTTCTCATGACAAGGTCACATTATTAGCCCTTGAGATGGGGTGTGTGTGTGTGTTTTAAGAAGAAGAAAAGAAGCAGCAGCAAATACTTAAGATATCAAATCAATGGAATGTGTCTGTATATTTAATAATTTCTCACAAATGATAATTCTAAACCAAATACTTTGTTCTATGAACAGCCAAAGCCTTACATCAGGATTCCTCTTTCCCAACTTTGTGGAAGAAGGAGTTTTAGCTTTGGCCATGGGCAGTGGGGAGGTGAAAAAACTATAAGAAAAGTAACAACCTGAACTACAGTTTCGTCAGACAGAAGTTCTTCCTTCTGGTTCACCTTTAATTTGAGGTTAAGAACAGTATGTGGAAAGCTTCTGGTTAGTATCTGGCATGACAATGGTTATTACAGTGATCTTGGCATATTCCTGATCCTTTGCTCTGGAGTCAAACGTCAGGTAATTATGTAACATTCGCCCCTCCCCCCATCTCCCTTTTCATTCAGCTCCCAGCTACGATCTCACTTTCAGCAGAGCAGCTACACTAAGGAGGAAATAATAGAAACACAAATAACTTACATCACATTAATATAAAGGTATAAAATTTTGCTACAGGGGGACCCAGCAGAAGGAAAACTATTAATATATTGATCAGTGTTGAATTGTAATATGATTATATATGAGAGGAAGTAAATGTGCCAGTAAGATTAAATAGACTCATTCTCTCTAGACTATATGTTTCCCCAAACCTATTCCTTTTTCTTTTTTTTTTAAACAAATTTTGTCACTATTCATTCCCCTGAACACAGAAGTATTAACTGAGTTCCTACTATGGTCTAGCACCATATGGTGAATACCAAGAAGAGAAGATGTCATTGCTCTAAAATCTTAATGTCTGGGAAACAAAAACATTTTAAAAATCACATTTTATGATACCATGTCCTTGTTTGTATTATAACATTTTCAGATAAATTTTGAATACATTATTTCATAACCCTTACAACAATCTAGTGACTAGCTAGTAAAATAAGCAGTAGCATCCTCTGTTTATAACTGAGAGAAATTATTTATGTTGAAATAACATGGATCTGAGGTGGATTTTCTGCAGACAGAGCCACCTTCATACGATTCTTAGAAATAGGCATATCATTAATTCTCCAAGAATATGATTGGGGAAGTCAGTTACGAAGAATCTGATTTGAAACTGTCTCCCAGTCCTTTGCTGAAGAAGACAACAAAATGTAATGGGAAAGTAAAGTTGCCTGGAGAATCCCAGGGACGGGGGAGCCTGGTGGGCTGCCATCTATGGGGTCGCACAGAGTTGGACCTGACTGAAGCAACTTAGCAGGAGCAGGAGGGAAGATTAAAATAAGTATAGACATATATGCTCCTGGGACTTTACAGGTGGTGCTAGTGGTAAAGAACTGGCCTGCCAGTGCAAGAGACATGAGAGACAGAGGTTTAATCCTTGGGTCGGGAAGATCCCCTGGAGGATGGCATGGCAACCCACTCCCATATTCTTGCCTGGAGAATCCCATGGACAGAGGATCCTGGTACGTTACAATCCACGGGATCACAAACAGTCGGATACAACTGACCCAACGTAGCACTCTTGTATGCGTATATACTCTTGACAGGAAAGAATAGATAGAAATGACAGTACCTCTTAAGGTAATTTATAAATTTAACAAGATTCCAATTAAGATGCCCAAATATCACTTTATATATCCTCACAGACTAGTTCTAAAATTCCTACAAAATAAATAAGCGGAAAAAATATCAAAGAAATCACTTACAAAGGAATAATAAAGGAAAACACATCTTACCAGATTCAGAACACATATGAAGGGGTAACTTTTCAAAGAGTACTTTACAGATTCAAAAACATGAAGGTAGAGATAGGGACAAAAATAAGGAATTCAGATATAAACCCAGCTTGCATATAAGTAAACATCCACCACACTTATATAACAAAATTTAATATGCTTATCCCAACTTTATAATATTTTTAAGTGAAAACAGGAAACTGAGTAAAATAAATAAGTTTGTGGAATAAAACTAATAAAACAAATTATTTGTGTAAGTAATTATATATTTTAAATATATGCTACAGATAAAAGATGACACAAACATTAACAGAGTAAAAGTACAATAACTTACTCAACTCTTATTGTGTGCCAAGCATAAGGCTCGGCCTTTGTCTCACACAACTAACAAACAACAGAGATAGTGATAAGCTGAAGAAATAAGTGCTAGATCAAATTTGGGGAATAAAAACTTTAATTCTTCTATTAATGAAATAAGTATAAATACAAAGAATTCATGAGAGAGCAGTTACATTAACCAAAACAATAAAAGTAAAGGCATATCCTAACAAAGACTGGCCAACTAATGGAGAAATATCTGTATGTATGGTGAAGCCAATGCAAATTATGTTTCCTGAGCCATATAAGTTTCCATACCCTTGGTGTGACTCAGTAATTTCACATCAAAGACCATCCCATGGAAGTAATTCTCATGCCTCATCCCTGTTTCTACTGCCTCTTTCCCAGTTTTTGCCCTTATATTCTGGAGAAGAAAATGGCAGCCCACTCTAGTATTCTTGACTGGGAAATCCCATGGACGGAGGAGCCTGGCGGTCTACAGTCCACAGGGTCGCAAGAGTTGACCAAACTTGGCCACTGAGCACACACGCATGCACGCCCTTATATTCTGGGACCTTAACTCTTCCAAACCCTTCAGATTGGTCTTCTGGCCTCTGGACACTTTGATTCATCCACTTACTGTTACTGGTCTTCTTTCTAAACCCACCCCATCCAAGAAGAGAATCACAATAGTATAACAAGAATAAGAATATGTCTCATAGGCTTGCTGTGGGATGAACTTAAATTTCCTGTTAATAAATGAAGTTCTTCGAACCCCGACCCCAACCTAATCCCTCATGAATTCTGATCTCCTGAGTACATCTGTGCACTTATCCATTTCCATGCCTTGTATTATTTATTGTTGAAATTCCTCTGCCCCTCAGCACATAGACACATGCGTATCCTTTCTCTGTTTACAAAATCCCAACTCCAGTGGTGCTTCTTCTCCTGTGTCTCCCCTTTTCCTTCCCTCCTAAGTTGCTCCCAGCCCTTCATCATTCCATTGTTTTCTGAGCACATTTCACTGTGCACTACAGTCAGTTGCCACTTGGCTGCCCTAAAGGGTGGTGGTATAAGTGACCTGAAGACACTTTGCAGGTGAAGAGTATGACTTCTTAGAAACAGCTGCCTGGGTTTCAGAGTCAGCAACACTCCCAGTTGGAGGGGCAAGCTCCCCTGCCCACCTCCCACCGATACCCCAGACAAAGGTGAAGTTCCTGTTCAATGTACTTGAGAGTCTTTCTTTTCCTTTCTCAGGAAAGGTTTGTGAACTGTGCAGCTGCATTTCCCTCACAAATGCTCAGGAGACTCACTGTGTGTGTGAGCTAAATCACTTCAGTTGTGTCCAACTCTGGTCAATCCTATGGACCATACCCCCCAGGCTCCTCTGTCAATGGGATTCTCCAGGCAAGAATACTGGAGTGGGTGGCCATTCCCTTCACCAGGGGGTATTCCCAACCCAGGGATGGAACCTGCATCTCTTACATCTCCTGCATTGGCAGGTGGATTCTTTATCACTAGCGCCACCTGGGAAACCCCAGGAGACTCACTAGACTTACTAGACACAAGTAACTGGTAACAGCTCACTCCTATTGTTCAGTGTAGCCGTTGAGAATCACTTTTTCCCCTGATCACACCCAGACATACCATTCCATCAGGTCTAAACTTTAAAACTGCTTGAACTCTACTCCTGCAGCTTCTGTAAGTGGAATATCTATCTTTTACATGGAAACCAGAAAATCCCATGCAACTCTCAAGGCAAAATCATTTATCCATCCTACCAGGGGGAAGACTGTGAAAATAATATGTCCTAGAATACAGCTCCCAAAACATCTCTCAAGAAGTTGTTCTCAAAAGTTATAGCTATGAAAACATTACTGAGGAAAAATATTCTTTAATTTTTATAAACTGTCCTTAAAATTTATGAGAAATCTTCACCAGAGGAAGACACAAGGAGATAGATGAGTTAATTAAATAATGAATGGGAAAGAGGCAAGACATTGATAGAAATTAGAAACAGACGCTAATTTTGAAAGCTGCAAATGTACCTATGACTTGGATTGACAGATAGGAGATCTTGGAATATGTTTGCTACACGTTGCTTTGGAGTTTTATCTTTTTGAATTCCTATAGTTATATATGGTCATGATTTGGAGTGTGGTATGGTCAAAATAAAATTTGCCTCACTAAGGGACTTTGGTGGAGAGCCTGACTATTTTACAAATTCAAGTTTCCTGCAATGGCTATCAGAACAGGAGTCTCTGACAGAAAGCAGCACAACAGGGAGTGGCTGTCTGGATCCAAAGAGTGAGTTTTTGCAGATGTATCTCTCCTTGCCTAAATTGTTACATTTGAAAAATGGAAACCATGACAGATACATGGTGCAGTGGAATGAACACTGCCCTGGAGTTTAGAAGCTCAAGATCTGGTTCTAGTTCTTACACTGACTAGCCATGTCCCCTCTTTCAGCCTTAGCATACTTGTCCACAAAATAAAGTCATCCAAAAGAGGTTACAACTAGAAAGAATGTTCATGATTAGGGCGCATCAGCTTTTTAAATGGGTACACATCCCTGTCCCCAAGGGGATTTCACGGAGCGACAGTTTTTGAAGTTTTAATTATAAAAACTGAGTATAATAGTTATGCTTTTTCAAAACATATTTTATTCCTCATTCCAATATCTGTCTCCACTCACAACCCCAAGTCCCACCTCAGGCAGTTAAGAACCACTGATCTAGGCCAGTCACATCCTCTGGCCACTCTCATGGGGTGACTAGAGTTGCCCTCTGCTCCATCCTTAAGCTTCTGCTAACTTCAACTTCCTAAAGATGATTTCCATGTATCTCACCTTCTCTACTCTTCCCCTTATCAAATAAGTATAAACCTCATAGGTCAGGATTTCTCAGTATGGTTTCAACTACCTTTCTAGCCTTTCTTCAGTCCTTATCCATGAGTATCCTGGGATGTGGCCTAGTTTATTCCATGTTCCCTGAAGGTAACTCACTTTGTCACTACCCAGAGCCCCTTCCTCCTCATCTATCTGTGCAAGCTCAATCCGTCTTCCAAGACTCACCTAAACCACTTTATTTAACCTCTAAAAGAGATATGCTGCTTCTCTTCTTTGAAGTTCCACGGGATTTTGTTTATACTTAACTATGTGTTGATGCTTTTGAACTGTGGTGTTGGAGAAGACTCTTGAGAGTCCCTTGGACTGCAAGGAGATCCAACCAGTCCATTCTGAAGGAGATCAGCCCTGGGATTTCTTTGGAAGGAATGATGCTAAAGCTGAAACTCCAGTACTTTGGCCACCTCATGTGAAGAGTTGACTCATTGGAAAAGACTCTGATCCTGGGAGGGATTGTGGGCAGGAGGAGAAGGGGACGACAGAGGATGAGATGGCTGGATGGCATCACTGACTCGATGGACGTGAGTCTGAGCGAACTCTGGGAGTTGGTGATGGACAGGGAGGCCTGGTGTGCTGCGATTCATGGGGTCACAAAGAGTCGGACACGTCTGAGTGACTGAACTGAACTGAACTGAACTATGTGTTTGTCATAGTTAAGGTTCTTGAGATAAAAGTAGTGTCTTCAGGATGGCAGTTGTAATTATTCAGCTTTGTATGACCCAAATATTCTAACACAACAGTGTTTCCAACCTTTTGATCATCTGATCCACACCAATATACATATTTACATTATGACCTAATATACCCATGTGTGTAGGCATATTTATAATTGACCCAAAGCTTTCATAATGTAATACATACTCTTACTGCATTTGATGCACGCACCGTGATGTTTTCTTTCTTTTCTGTTCTATCTCATTTCTTTTAATGGTGGTCTGAATTGAATTGACAACCTTGAGTCCCAGTTAAGCAACACCATAATGTAGCACACCGCCTACAGTGGGCATCCTGTGTGTACATTCAGTGAAGTTCACTGACCTTTTGCCAAATTTAGTATAAAATAGTACTGATCTGTGAATATGTTCAATTAATCTCTTTTGATATATTATGTTTATTTAGACTTTAATATCACATAAAAATTTTTATATTCTCAAAGTGACACTGCTTTGATTTTAATTTTATGGGAGAAAACCTAACTAAGAAAGCAGCTGCAATTCATTGTTACCCATTTTAAAGGGGCAAGATGAAGAGATGCAGTTGCACAACAATTATCACCATGAAGGCAAAGCTCCTAAGAGTAATGTATTTGACGTAATAGTTACTATTTTTTGATTGCAGAGTACATGCCAGGCATTGTGCTAGGTACTTTATGTACTTTTTCTCTAATCCTAAGACAACTCTACAGGGTAAGATACCATCTCTACCTATCAGAATACCAAATCAAACTATAGTATTTTATTTTATTCAGTGAAAATTCTTAGCACTAAACTAAAATTATGAGTTCTGATTTGGTTTTATTTTCTGAAAAGGTTTTATTTTCCACAAAGTTCTCTGTAATTTAGCAAATTTTTTTTTTTTTTAGTATGTTTTAACTGGGTTCAGTGCTTATGAAAAATGTCATACTGATGGTGTTGAGAACGAAAGTTGTACCAACTGATGATCCAGTTTCTTGATGTTCATTTTGTAAACTTCATTAATGAAAAATATAACAGAAAACAATGTTGACTTCACCTAACTTAAAAGGAGGCATT